>NW_019396036.1:94830-137042 GCF_000591075.1 Eurytemora carolleeae
TATCCATCTACCTTCCATCTATCCCTCTACCTTCTTTCTATCCCTCTACCTTCCTTCTTTCCCTCTACTTTCCCTCTATCTCTCTTCCTTCCTTCCAGCCCTCCACCTTTCTTCCAGCCCTCTACCTTCCTTGCATCCCTTTACCTTCCTTCTATCCCTCTACCTTCCTTCCATCCATCCCTCTACCTTCCTTGCATCCCTTTACCTTCCTTCCATCCCCCTACCTTCTTTCAATCCCTCTGCCTTTCTTCCATCCATCCCTCTACCTTCCTTTCATCCCATTACCTTCCTTCTATCCCTCTACCTTACTTTCGTCCCTCTTCCTTCCTCCCATCACTCCACCTTTCTTCGATCCCTCTACCTTCCTTCCCCCTACCTTCCTTTCATCCCTTTACCTTCATTCAATCCCTCCACCTTCCTTCAATCTCACTACCTTCCTTGTATCCCACTACCTTCCTTCCATCCATCCGTCTATCTTCCGACAATCCCTACCTTCCTTCCATCCCTTTTACCTTCCTTCTATCCCTCCAACTCTCTTCCACCCTTCCACCTTCCTTCCATCCGTCTATCTTCCTTCCATTCCTCTACCTTCCTTCCAGCCCTTTACCTTCCTTCCATCCCTCTACGTTCATTCCATCCCCATAACTTCCTTCCATCCCTACCTTTCTTCCATCCCTCTTACCTTCCTTTTATCCCTCCAATTTGCTTCCACCCTTCCACCTTCCATCCGTCTATCTTCCTTCCATTCCTCTACCTTCCTTCCAGCCCTTTACCCTCCTTCAATCCCTCTACGTTCCTTCCATCCCCGTAACTTCCTTCCATCTCCATAACTTCCTTCCATCCCTCTACGTTCCTTCCATCCCTCTGCGTTCCTTCCATCCCTCTACGTTCCTTCCATCCCCATAACTTCCGTCCATCCCTCTACGTTCCTTCCATACCCATAACTTCCTTCCATCCCTCTACGTTCCTTCCATCCCCATAACTTCCTTCCATCCCTTTACCTTCCTTCAGTCCCCCTGATTACCTTTCTTTCATACATTTACCTTCCACCCCCCTGGCCCCTTCTTCAATATATCCCGTGATCTCCTTTACATGGACTAACTAAATTTAAGAAGTTCAACTTTTTAAATGTTAGAGAAAGGTTTCTTTAAATAAGTAATTTAAATTCAGATTTTTCCCAGTGAAATGATTCGTGATTGATAAGAATCATTTAAGAGATAAAAACTGAACAATATTCTCCAATCTTTATACTTACTGAATTACTATATTTTTCTTCTCCTATATATTCTCTGGTTGGAGAAGAAAATATATTAATTAACCCAACTATAACTAAGTCTTGAACCACCAAGATTTATGAAGGTTTAAGAAAATAAAAGAGCAATTAGAGAACTCTTCCCTCTCATTAAATATTCATCCTCTTCTAGCAATATTACTCGGTTTGAGAGAACAGTTTTTTGTTCAATTATCCACCCCCTCTCCTCATCCCCACTCTCCCTTCTCCTCATCCCCCCCCCATCTCCTTTCCTATGATGAGGGTATAATTATCGAAACTTGAGATATTAATTATTTAAATGGCGTTTTTACTTAGATTATTGATTTATTCCTCATTTTTGGTTTAATTTAGCCATAAAATTCCTTTTTTTATTTTGAATCAGTGATTAGGATCCATTTAAATTTGATGCAGATCCGGATCCAGGTCATGAACATTTCTAAAAGATTTACTGATTTTTGAACAGATGAAGAATTTTAAAATATTCGTTTAGTTTAGATTTGGGTTTTGAGAGCAAAAGAATTTTGTTTGATATTTTGCCCCTTGGATTCGGATCCGTGGATCCGCATACTTTTGCGCATCCGGATTCAGATCCAGGAAACCAAAATGTTGGGATACAACAGATTCGGATTCTAAGCATGTTTTAGTAAAGAAAATAAAAATAAAATTTTGACAAATAAAACGTAGTTTAACTTTCATCTGAATTATGATTTCCCTTAATGACTATAATCCCATGTCGTTTTTCCTCTAATATAGAATAGAATTAATGCATGGGTGTAAATTTTCTTGAAATATCATCTCCCCGTCTTTGAAAATCATTGTTCCCCCATATGTTAGGGTTTTGTATATGAATTTTTGGGTTTAAAATAGTAATAAGGGTGAAATTTTAACTTTTCTTTTTTCCCCAAAGTGTCAAAAATCATTATTAAAATATAAACCTCTGAAATATTGTGTATGATCTATTATTCATGGGAATTAATAACAAGAAATCTTTAGTTCGGATGAACTGGTATTGTTTTTTACCCTTTTCCATTGGTTAGTTTGAGTGTGAGTATAATTGTGTGAGACTGTGAAGGAATTGTCTGATTCTGTCATATCCATTCTTCATTATTCTTAGCATTGCATATATACATCTTTATCCTCCCTCCCTCCCATATATACATCTTTATCCCCCGCCCCCCCCCCCCACATCTCTATATATGTATCCTCCCCCTTTCCGCATAGAAATCTAGGGGAAAAAAAACCTGAAAGACATTTAATCAGTCCCATCGGTTATTTCCAATTTTCACACCAATTGTTTAAACCTTCTTTTTGAAAACAATAACTAAGAAATTATTTGTTATTTTTTACAAACAGTTTTGTTTTAAAACAAATCCATTCTTTAGTGGTTTATTGTTCACGCATTGCCCCGTCTTTCCCCCTGGATAAATCCTTCTCCCTAAAGATATGTATATATCTGAATCCAACGGAGGGAAGTGAGGCAAATAATTAATTGTTTTCCATATTGATTTTACATTTAACGTTTATGCATCTCATCCTTTAGTTGTAATATCCCCCCTCTCAATCTTAAAAAAGATTCACCACAAAAAGAAAAAATCTGCTCAATTTTTTTCTGGGGGGGGATCAACGAGTTTATAGTATTTCTGAAAATATTTAGTGAAGAGAATTTGTTTTCCATTTAACTATTGAAATCCACTACACCTTTATCGTGTGCAGGATTACATTTTACAGAGCAATATTTCATCAATAATAAACTGGTTCTGAGAAAACTGAGTAAAATTCAAGATACAAAACCTCCCCATACACTTGCACTCCGAAAGCGTACTGCATATTTGATGTTTGTACTGTATGAATAGGCCATAATCTCTTAATATCCTTGATTAGTAAACTGTCCCAAGTATACACTTTCCTTATTATATATTTAGTGAACTGGAGTTCTGACACTAAAAAATGCAAATAAATTGCTTACCTATCATTTATTTTTACGATCCAAATTCTATCGTTAAAGCGGGAAGATTCTTGAATGTTTACCTTTTTCTTCTTTTTGTTCGACTTTAATCATGTAAATGGGTTGATCATAGATCAAGTAATGGTCTAGGGTTAGCTTTGGAATCTAATTATTTTCTCGTCATTGGAAAACATATACATTTCTAGATGAGATGTTTCATATTGACGGGGCGGGAAGGGGGGGGGTGTTGTAATTTCTACTCCATAATTTTTTTTCGGGGGGGGGGAGGGGGGAGGGCTTAGGTCCTACATAAATAGAATTATCAGTGTCCACGGTCTCCAACAATTTAATGGATATTTTCTACAGCTTAATATGTTTATTAGGAAGGTAAGGATATAAAACTGTCAGAAAACTCCAGGATTTCAATACTCAGGGTAAAAAAGAAACACGCAACGGGGGGGATATATAGCCTGAAATATGAATATTCATGAAATATCAAAGAAAAAGTATGGATTATGTTAATTTAAATGATAGTTCTCTTCTTTATGAAAACCTTTTTTTCTGAGGACAGGGGGAGAGGAGGCCGTGTTAGGATCCCAGAAATATCTTTAGTTTTCTCCAGACAACTAGTTCCATTAGGTTCAGAGTAGTTCTCCAGACAACTAGTTCTATTAGGTTCAGAGTAGTTCTCCATACAACCTGTTCTATTAGGTTCAGAGTAGTTCTTTAACCCATTCTATTAGGTTCAGAGTTGGTCTTCAATTTGTTAATATAGGTTCAAGAGTAGAAATGTTGGAAAAATCGGTGTAATTAAACTGTGTTATTAAATCTCTGTGTGTACACTGTAAACCTAAACTGATAAAAGATTTGATGATAGATAATATTAATTCTATAAATACTAGGCTTCCGGGCGCTCGGGGCCTCTCTTTCTTTTTACTTCAAATTTTATTTGAACTTTTTCTCCGTACATAATAAAGGAGTAACAATGTTAGGTTTTGCAGATTTTTCTATTATATGAATTCTATTATTCTATAAACGTCCTTAGGATTATTATTTAAGATCCTACAAGATTTTTGGATTTGATCGGTTCAGCCGTTTTGATGTTCATTGGATACCAACAAAAAGAACTAGGCAAATATTTAAGTAGAAATATATAAAATAGATCTAGTATAATTATTATTTTGTGAATAAAGATGTATTTTAAATCTTCCATTAAATAAACCTCCTTTTAGATAAATTTATTAAGTTGATAAATGAATTTGTCCAGAATTATATTTTCTGAAGAAAATGGTTTTACAAAATCTTACATAATTTTTTAGGGAAAAATTCTTTCTTTGGAACTTTGAAATTCTTTGAAACTTGATTAAGCATTTCAACAATGATAATAATTATGATAAGGATGATAATAATGATTGATTTAAAGATATTTGTCGTTCTGTCCAAATTTAATTCTTATCTCGTCACAGTTTCAAGTCTCTCAGTGTTTAAATATAAACAGGAGGAGTACTAAAAACCGAGGACAGATTTAGAGAAGAAATGATCCGTTTATTTAGTCTGTATGTATACTTGAACCCGGGCAGCACTGAATAAACAGATCAGAAAATTTATTTTTCATAAACTTACCAAAATAATTAGAACTTTTCTCAAAATAAAATTTGTAAAATGACTTTTCTTGAAGGTTTAACTTTAAAATGTTTATTTTCAGACAACCTCGATTAATATGTATAGATGTGTCTCTAGGTATACCCAGATATAGATAGATCTAGGTATCTCTAGGTGTAAGATGAGTATGACAGGACGAGGAGGACCTGAAGGGGACCCAATGGATCTTTACCAGGTCTTCCAGTCTAGTTATAACAAGATAACTAAACATGAATATTCTGAACCCTACCCCTCGGCTCATGAACAGTATCAGGACTCAAGATACTTTCCACTCGAGGCTAGAGCTCAGTGTAAAAGTGAAAAGGTTGTGGACGAGAGACAATGGTACGGAGAAACCTCCCAGTATCCTGATCCTAGTGTGTACTATCCAGCCCCCCTGGAGCAGGACTGGGCTGTAGAATATCCTCAATATCCTACAGAGCCTCCTGCTCTACAGTCCTATTCTATACCCGGAGCAGGGTTTAGTCCTGCTCCGTCAACTTATCCTCGCCCCTCCGGTCAACATAATCAGTTAGACGATGCAATACATATTCTTAGAAACCATGTAGACTTTTCACAGGTAAAGAACATTTTACAACATTTTAAAACTTATATTAATCCATTTTAAAGGGACTTCCCACTAAAATTACAGTGACTCTCCATTTGAAAAAATGCACGTACAATTCACAACGGTACATTTTAAACCATTGTCTGGGCAAATATTTTACGACATCTTCCTCATTGTTTCTTAGATAAAAGTTTTAAAGGAGACCGTTGTAAATCTGGCAAATCGATAATCCTGTAAAAGATAAATATTTTTCAATTTTTCAGAATTTGCAAAATTCGGGTATTATCTCTCCGCCTGTATCAGGGTTAGCTCCGGCCTACTCCGACGAATATCAAATCCCAGGGCACCAGAACCCTCCCGGAGCTCTTCGGAAACGGAAACTGAGCGAGGCGGCGAGCAGCAGTTGTTCTCCAACACCCAGCGCCACTTCCGGTTCCGGTTCCGGTCGGCGAAATAAAAAGCGAAAAACGTTCGACAATGAAGACGATGATGACGATCTTCCGCCGGAGCAAAAATTCGAAAAAGACACTGAGCGTCGCTCGTCCAATAATGCGCGCGAGCGTATTCGTATCAGAGATATCAACGATGCCCTGAAGGAACTAGGAACAATCTGTATGTCCCACCTGAAGTCGGATAAACCCCAGACCAAACTTGGAATCCTAAATGTTGCTGTGGATGTTATCATGAACCTGGAGCAGCAGGTTCGGGAGAGAAATCTGAACCCCAAGGTTGGTTAATTTTTTTTTGATTTGATTGAAACAATATTTTGTTCAAATCTTTTGGTTAAAAAATTCTTGTGCCGTCAATAAAGAGATAAATGGATAAATACTTCGCTTTATCATTATTCCTTGTAAGTAACTTATTGAATAAGGGGTAGCAACGAAACCTTAAGAGATTTATAAGGTATTTAATTTAAAAGAAATGTCGTAGTAATTTTAAATTACCTTTTATTTAAATAGGGACGCCCAGTTCACAGTGGTACTCTTCAAACCTTTCTCGGATTTTTATGAATAAATATATTTTCTCAGAAATTCAGTAATTTTTACCAAGAAACCACAAATGAAAAAAAACGAGAGAAAAACATTGAAAATTTATCATTCTTGATAATACAAAGCTTTTAAGGGAACCTTGATATAAAGTATACAGTCCTCTTAGATTGTTTAAACTGTTTCTAAAAATATCCTGATAAACCATTCAAAATCAAACTTCAATTTTAAGGTTGCATGCTTGAAGAGAAGAGAGGATGGGAAGGTAGATAATCTAGGAACTAATTCCGGGTTCCCCTCTCAGCCAGTCTCCGGGTTCCCAGGTTCCAGCTGGTACCCAGATACAAACCTGTCCTAACCGTTCAAACTCGAGCCAAGTTGTCAATGAGTTCGTTTTGTGGCTTCACCCGTTCTGTGATATTATTATCTCTGTGAACAACCCTTAAACATGGCAAGGACTTGAATTCGTAAAAGAAAACCAAATTGTTGCATTTTCCCGCCACCCCCTAAATACCTGAATAATTACCATGAATTCAAACTTTAACTTAGGACTGTTTAAAATTTCTTTTACTTTTTTTCTTTTTTTGTATATTATGAATCTAATGAGATTAATTAGATCTGTAATTGACATTTCTCTGAGAAACTAAAAAAACTTTGAAGTATTAAGATCTGAATTACTATTTCCACACGTGAACTTTATGCACGACCTTGTAAAAAATCGGTAAATTATGTAAAAAAAAAAGTGTTATTTCTGAGAAAGTGTAAACCTAATCTAACATATATTTGAAACTTTGTCAAATAACCTACTCTTTTCCATGATCTTGCCATGTGTCTTCCTACACTTGAGTTACTGTAAAGATATTTTATTCTGATCTCCCGTCCATCCAGGATATATCCAAGTGGTTCCAACCCTAATCAAAGAGCCTAAAACTTCATATCGTTCTAATCCACCGCAAATCTGACCTTGTTTTACACTTTACACACTTGAATTTTTAATCTGTTCTAGGCTAGGATAATAGGATTTAAATAGTTCTATTTGATTTCAGATTAGAGAATGGAGTTTTCAGACTGAGTTTGATGTTGGAATTCCAAGATGAGCGCAGTGGAGGAGGATCACATGAAACTGTACCAGAGGTTCACCGAGTCCTTCAACAAGATCACTAAACAAGAGGAGACTACGTCTTACCAGGAGATCAGGGATCCAGGGAACGAGTTCAACCTGGATTATAATCTTGTAAGCAATGGAGTCTCCGTCCCAACCCAGGGATTTGCATCAGATCCACAATACTTCCCGTTCTCCGGCCAGGGTGCGGACCAAAGACAGGGTTGGTTTCCTCCAGCTCCGGAGTTCCAGGTAACGGGGGATCCTGGAGCATACATTCATACTAAACCCGAACCTTCCTACGAACAACTAACGCTGTCAGGATACGATTGGCAGCAACCCTTCCTCCCAGCTCAACCTGTATACGACGAAGGCGTTCCTAGCAGTGGGTACACGCCCAGTCCTGCACCATCAACTCCCGTCTCCACCCCCTTCTCCCCCCGCCTAGACATTGTAGGAAACATGAATCTACCGTTGCAATCTCCATTAGAGATGGATGACGCCCTTAACATTCTTAAAACACATGCCGACAGTAAAGTCCAATTGTACGGACCAGGATTAGAGAATGCGCCAATCATCCCTCAGAAGATGAATTTGAAACGGAAAAGTGATGTTTCCGATCCGGGGTTTGACGAGTTCCGACCGAGTAGCAGTAGTAGTAGTTGTGGAGGAAAAGGACGGGGTCGGAGTAAAAAATCTCGCAAGTTTGACGACGCCGAGGATGCTGAGGACGCATCTATGGACCCTGAGGAGAAGGACGCGAAGGATAAAGAGAGAAGGTTTGCCAACAACCAGAGAGAACGGGTTCGAATCAAGGATATCAATGATGCATTAAAGGAGCTGGGACGTATTTGTAGTTCTCATCAGAAGTCTGATAAACCGATGACAAAGTTAGGAATATTAAACAACGCTGTAGATGTGATCATGGCCCTGGAGCAGCAGGTTAGAGAGCGAAACCTTAATCCTAAAGTCGCGTGCCTAAAACGACGCGAGGAGGGAGGACCTAACGACTGTTTATCTCCTAGTCCTAGTGGATTATACGGAGTTTCATCTACCCCTGGATCCACCTATGTTTATTCCCCTGATCTGAGCTCAGATTCTATGACGCTTCCATCAGCTCCGTTCTCCTCCTAACACTGAGCTCGGACACATTTAACACCAGGAAACCTTGTAATCATTCTCCACCTTGTGTCCGAACCCCGGAGTAAACTTGAACCCTGAAGTGCAGGGATGGAGAAGTAACATCAAGTTTTCGGATAATATGTTGCCTTCTGTCCTAGCACCTTGCCCTTTAATTTTAGAATTATTAATTTTACCTGGAATTGAACTTTTCTTCCGCATTTTTTACCCTCAATTTTTATTACCAGGACCAATAATATAGAAGTTTGTAGATATTTATTCTTGTAACGTTTCAGTAAATCCTTTGATATTCAAGTGTACATATCAAAAAACATTGCATTGTGAGTTAATATTCAAGTGTACATATCAAAAAAACATTGCATTGTGAGTTGATATTCAAGTGTACATATCAAAAACATTGCATTGTGAGTTGATATTTAAGTGTACATATCAAAAACATTGCATTGTGAGTTGATATACATTTGTACATATCAAAAACATTGCATTGTGAGTTGATATTCAGGTGTACATATTAAAAACATTGCATTGTGAATTGATATTTAAGTGAACATATCAAAAAACATTGCATTGTGAGTTGATATTCAGGTGTACATATTAAAAAAAAACATTACATTGTGAGAAAATAACATTACAGAACGTTTTTTATTTTTATTTTGTAAAAATTTTAATGTCTTATTGTTTAGTACCAGCATCACGCAGCCAAGTCTGTATCAACGGGATGGAAAGTTTCTTAGTTTAAAAAACAAAAGTTAAAAATTTGATTTTCTTTATTTTCTTCTTTTTTGGTGTTTTGAAATATTTCTGTCTTGGTTATTGATGAATTAAAGAAAGTTTTATTTGTAATTATTTAACATTATATAACTTTTCATAACTAGGCTTTCTCGACATATACAATTTTGCTTTTAAAACTTTCTTTCTCATCATGATCATTTTTAATCTTTGTGATCCTCTCTTAGTTGAATCTGATATTTCCTAAGATTATTGTCCAACTCTGTACAAACCTGTCAGCAGGCATTTATGCAATCTTTTATAAGCATATTCTCATGTTAGCTCCAGGTACTAGGTATATACACAGGAATCAAACCCTTGTATGTTCACCAGTACCCGGAGCAGGGTTAGAACCTAAATCCTGTTTACAAACAATAATTGCTTCCTAATCTAAACTGGAATATTTTCAGATTTAAGAATGCAGCTGAGTTCTTGATTAATTGATAGATTGGTTGGATCTTACCTGTTTACACGTGAGTATAATTACTAGAAATTATTTTTAAATATTGTACAAAAAAAAAGTTGAAAGTGAATTCTACAGGGTTGCCCACAAAGGATGAGACTGTAAAGACGACTTAAAACTCTAAAATAAGACGATTTGAAGCTTGATTTCTGGTTTTGCATTCAAATGAGTATTTTGATGGTTTACTAAATGATCCAAGCACAGAAATATGCTAGTTTTGGCCTACAAGGAACCCTGAATGCAAGAAAACGGACCAAACAAATTCCGTAGAATCGTCACTGAAGTCTCATCCGTTGTGATTGATTGATTAATGTTGGGTAACCCTGTATCATAAAATAAATGATATCTCATCGTATTTAATATTTTCGTTTTATTTCTGATCAATTATCTGTATAAAGTTTTAAGTGTCTTAGTTTTCTTGAAAGTTTTAATATTATTTCTAATGCCCGTTTATTGACACTCGGAAGATCTTAAAATTCCTTTTTTACATGGACACTTTTANCATGGACACTTTAATCTATTTTTACATGGACACTTTTATCTATTTTTTATTTCAGTATTTTGTTTATCCAGGATTTAACCTGTTTAGATTGTTGGTATCACGTGACTCTAGGATGAACGAGGATGATCCCCTGCAGTTGTATCAGAAGTTTACGGAGAGTTTCAACAAGATTACTCGGAACACGGAACCCAACGAGTTCGGGAACTATGAGCAGGAACACATGAGCGCAGAGATGCACTATCCTCCCCAGTTTCACGAGCACAAACCTGATGGATTTATTCCGGCGCTTAATCAGGGTCAGGTAGCAGAGCCGAGGCTAGACTGGTACAGTCCGGCCTTTCCGCCGGTCAATGATCCGGCGCAGTACGCTACCTACTCAAACCTACAGAGTTACGAGGCGTATGAACAATCTTTTCCAGTCCAAGACATGAGCTTCGCTAGCAACAAAGATCTGGACAGTGTGTTTGGACATCCGCCGGCGACCATGCTTTATCCTACCACAATGCCTTCAGTGCCAACCGTTCTTGAACCACATCCTGGTTCAGCTAGTCCAGGGTTTCCGCAGCAGTTTCAAGTTCCACCCTTGGATGATCCTCGAACCCCTCTCTACTCCTCGTCCCTGGAGGAGCAGCCCAGCAGCTCATCTAGCAGTGGAGGAAAGGGATCCAGAGGACGGCCGAGAAGTAAAAAGATCCGAAAATCCGAGGACGCGGAGAATGCGGAGGATGAATCTCTAGACCCGGAGGAGAAGGATAAAAAAGACAAGGACAGGAGATGGAGCAACAACCAGAGAGAACGGGTTAGAATTAGAGATATCAATGATGCATTGAAGGAACTGGGAAGGATTTGTAGTTCTCACATGAAGTCTGATAAACCGATGACAAAGTTAGGAATCATGAACAACGCTGTAGATGTTATCCTAGGCCTGGAGCAGCAGGTTAGAGAGCGGAACCTGAACCCTAGGCTAGCCTGCCTAAAACGAAGGGAGGAGGGCGGAGCTGGAGAATCCTGGCAACAAAACTCCGCCCTCAGTCCATCGCCAGGACTTGGACACGACTCTCCGGGTCTATCTCATCCTTCCTCAATGTCAGACGGTTTTCCACAATCAGGATCAAACTCGGATGGATTCGTCTACCAATAGGATTAAATCTCAACCCTTCTCTCTCTCTCTTACCAGACACTTGTTCCTTATTTAACTTCCTGAACTAATCCTGTCCAGTACAGCTCAAATCTCCAAGGCCCAACCATGTTGAATTGTGAAACTTGTCTGAATCATATCACTACGTTACATATTAAAAGTCCAATTTTTATTCCAAGTTGCATTTTATACATTATAAAATTTTCTTCTTGATCTGACGCAAGAAATGAAGAAAGCTAGATGATTTATAAGTTTGTTTTTGTAAATAATTTGTCTGTTTTATCTAAGAATCATGAATTCTAAAAATCTCCATTTTTTAATATAAATGAGGACGAAAATTTATGAGAACTTCCCTTTTTGCCAGTCTTGTTAAATAATATGATATTACATCAGATCTGAGATGTTTGGTAAAAAAACAAGATTGCTTTCCAACCTATAGAATATTGAGATTTCAATCTTTAGTTTAATAAAGTTGGAACTATATCTACATAGTTCTATTAAATATCTAAAATATCGACACAATTCAAATTTGTGACCTGCATCACCCTAAAGGGACTGTTTCCTTTCATTTAAAGAGTTACAGGTCCGATTCACAACTGTATCATTTAAACCTTTATCTGAGCAAATTGATGAGATATCTTGGTTTTTCTTATCGAAAACGGATATTTTTCGTATGCAGTTTCGTTTAAAAGTGCAGCTATGAGCAGCAAAGACCAGGAAGGAAACTGATATAAAGGTAGAATAACGATGATGATAGTTATTCTATAGTTACTTGGATGAATGTTAGGGTACCGTTGTGAATCAGACAAACAAGTATAGAATTGAAGGAACAGTCTTTTTAATATCGGATGATAACCATCACAAGCCTGGATTTACAAAACTTCATAAATTAGTTTAAGCAATTAGTCAAAATTTAGATTATATTTTGGGTAAATTGTAATAATTTGTAAATATATTAAGCTATGTAATGAATTTGTTTAAATAAATTTGTATGCTCTCTGGGTATAAGTGACTCAAATCGGAATTTTAAGAAAAATCGGAGTTCGGGGATTTAGATTTGATCAATTCGAACGGATATGCAAGCCAGCGTAAAGCCAATTTTCAAAAGAAAGAAAACAAGATCGTGATGGGCATTTTATGCTACAGGGTTACCCACAGAGGACGAGTCTTCAGATACGATTAAATGGAATTTATATCCATAATTCCCTGCAACTGGAAACTTGTTCTTTTCTTTGCCAAGTATTTCAATAAGTCATTAAAAGACTGTTCAAGGCAGAAGACGTTTAGTCATCTTTAAGAGTTTACGGTCGTCTGTTCAGTCTCATGTTGTACTTATCAGTTAACCCGTTCTGGGATGAAGAGAACAAAATATGTGGACTATAATTTACATTCAGGGGCGTATTCAGGAATTAGTCTAGGGGTGGACTAAACCCTTTTTTCTGGCTAGAATGGGCATAGCAACTTAGATTTCACTGATCCCTTCCCCCCTGTTTACATTTAAATATTATTAAAAACTAAATAAATTAGAATTAAAGGTCTAAATCTCTGACTTTGGACTAATTTAAGCCAAACAAATATTATTTTCAAGTTAATGGAAAAAGTGGTGGACGGTTGGTTGAGGATTGACAGAAAATAAAATGTTTAAGATCAAAGATTTTTTCAGATTTCCAATGATTCCTTATATCGGAGAATTTTCCTACCAGGTTGGGTGTGTTGGAGTAGGGGTGGAGGGGAGGAACAAGTAGGCTAAGTAACTGTATGTTATGTCGTCTTTGTATTTAAGAAAACTACGACGACCTGCCAATAATTCTTATCGTCTTAATTCTGAATTAATTTATCTGTTAAGTTTACCTTTGTAAATCGGACATGCCACTCAATAGTAAGGTTCACTTTTAATGACGTCTAAAGCCCCTTTAATATTTCACGGATGGACAGATCTTTTATTTCAGTGTTAAAGTCTTTGACTAAGTTTATGGTTTTTTATTACAGATGCGTCCCATTAGATTATCTCCAATCTTTAACGCCAAAATACGCACATAATACTCGAAAAATCTAGCATTTTCTGCAAAAGAAAATTCTATTAGCCAGCTTATTAAATCTTTCAAAGTGATTAATTCTTTTTAAATTTTCTGTTTTGTCCCCCAAATCGTAATTTAGACCCATTGACGCGGTCTAATTTGATCTGGGACCAAGGGCGGATACAGGGGGGGGCTGGGGGACATTCGCCCCTCCCCTGAGATTTCGAGGCAAAAAATGTTCCCAATTTGATAAATCGTATTTGTTTTTCAATTTCAAGCTATTTGATTTTTTATTTAATGGAAGTCTTGACTTTTTTTCTTCAGTTTAATTTAAAAATCAACGACAACAAGTAAATGTTATTGTTAACGATCACTTAAATCCTGTATCCGCCCCTGTGTGGGACACCCTGTATGTGAAGGGTCTAATTAAACAGCTGCTCAACAAAAATCCTAGAAACGAATAAGTTAACATTGTATTTAAGTTTTCAAAGTACGTATATCAAGTTTACTCCAAAATAAATGATAAAAGCAAAAAATAATGCTTTTTTGTAAAACAATGTATGCGAAAAAATTATTGCGAAAAGAACCGAAAACTATGCTCTAATGCGAAAATTTAGAAAAATATTCAACTTTTAAAAAATTAATTAACATGTAAGTGTGACAGATTTAATTCGTTGAATTTTAATTTATTTTATAAGATTTAATGAGGATTTAAGATAGTATTGAGGTAAGAGTATTTATTTTTCAAATTAATTTAAATTTAAATTAAACCTTGCATAACTTTCCTTTACTTAAATCCTACAGATAAATATTAATTAATACATAATTGAATATAGCGTTTTAATAGGTTATAAAATTATTTGACAAAAAAATAAGTTTATAGCTGCAGGCAAAGAGAATAGAATATTTATTAGAGTGGAATTTAGACAATCCCTCGATATGAATTTGGTCAGTCCCTTTCAGCTTGAAAGGGAGTTCAAAGTGTACAATTTATGTAAATGTTCACAAATTATATGCAGTAGAGTACATTAATACAGTATGTTCCCTAGACTATCCATTTCAATTTTGAATTTTTTAAAGCTATTAAATAAACTTTATAAAATGAAATAGGTGAATAAAAAACATCATTTGATTTATAGTTATAACGGAAATTATCGTTTGTAAAGTGGAAGGCATAGAGTCTATGTGAAATGATCATTGGTCAATTATGAAACCAGCATATTTCATAATTTTGTCTTCTTTTAATATTAATTTTAGATTTTCTATAAAATGATGTTCTAGGGCCCAAAAGGTTATATAGCACAAATATGTGAAGTACACCTGCAGTATGGAAACACTTCAACAAAATGGCCGTTTCACACTTTTTTCCAGTAAATTCCACTCTAACATATATTCTATTCTCTTTGGGTGCAGGTAATCATGAATGGGAAGTGGAAACAGACAATAAAAATTCTGTTCAGTCGTCTCTGAAGTCTAATCCTATGTGGGTAACCCTGTATATAAACCAGGTTCATGATAAGATGTATAATTTGTATAACCTTTAAAATCATTTTATTGACTGCATGACATTGAGTAATTAATATATATATACAATATTTATACATTTAAAATTCGGTGATGGTGATGGACCAAACCTCTGTAGAGTAAAAAAAAGTAGATGTNAAAATTTGAGGGGGAAAATTGTGTTTGAAACGGGTCTTAGCTTTTTGTAGAAGAATGTATGTAGAGACGCCATGAACCTCCGCTATGCAGACACGAGCTTTCGCCATGCAGTTAGAGCCTCAGCTGTACAGCAAACGAGCCTCCGCTATACAGAATAATTTTCTTAAAACTCTTGGTTCTTAGACGCAGTAAAGATTTTTTTTTTTTTTTAAATAGTTGCGTAAAAAGATTATAAAAGATTTGAAGTTTTAATCAAACATTATAAATAGTGACTAATTATGACTAAACATAAATCTTATAAACCACTTTATGAGTCAATATAAGTTACAAATCATTACAATCATTACAATATACAACATTAATCTTAAGTAAAATACTTCTGCCACTATGTTGAAATTTTTTTTCCTAGTAAATCTTGGAGGCTCGTGTATGCATGGCGGAGGCTCATGGTGTCCTGGGGTTCCCACCCTCATGTAGATTGATCGATGTTAGCAACAACAACAAAATTAAATACTACAAAAGGTGTAAAACCGTTATCAAGAGACACATGTTCAATAAGTTGACTTACATGATTAAGTACATAGAATGTTGTTAAATGTCGTCTTTCTATTTCACACTTTATGGGCCCAACTGTAGACTAAAAACTTTTTTTAAAATCTATGCCAGCTAAAGTAAAGTAGATTCCCAATAACATTTTATTTAAAATACAGCCGAATGTGCACTTAATGATATCACGCTATTTTTACGTAAAGTTATATTTACTTTACAATAGAAATATTAATAATCCGAGTTTGTAAAAAAAACAGTTGTTATTTATAATTAATTGCAAAAAAAATAAAACTAGGTTTAACCTCTAACCTGGAAAAAAATTTGTATTGAAAATTTAAATCTTGCTAACACATTTTCCCCTTTCACTGGGGCCCCAGCTGGTCATGGTTTTGACATTAAAATGAAAAAGTTCTCGGCGCGCATTAATTCCATTATTCCCCCCTCTCCCTGTATCATCTGTTAAAGGGAGTGTTCGCGAAAAATGAAAGATGGTATAGGTCAAGAATGTAAGGCAAGGAAAGCAAATTGCGGTTGTGTATACTTGTGTACATATTGAAACCAGTTCTCTCTGGGCGGAATTTTTAAACAATGATAGATGCATCAGTGTTCGTTTAGTATCCGAGGAGGTTAAAAGCATTAAATTTTGATAATTTTGATAATTCACATAATAATTTCTTATGGCCAGAATATTTCATTGATTTTTTATGTGAATGATGGATCCCATGTCAGGCTTCGACATATCCGTCTTGTGTTTAAATTAGCGCCCAGAGACAGTACACTGCAGTAATGATGTGTACACTTCTGAAATGACCTTCCTTGCCTTACATCCTTGGTATAGGTTGAATCCCTGAATTGAGTTTTGGAATCGAACGGTATCACATAAATTTTCTTCTTTTGATTTTGGAGTAATGAGAAAATTGTAAAATTAAACATTCGTCTCTTGCAGCGGAAAATTTAGTAAAATCCCATATTTGCTCGCGACTCTAAATTCTAACGGGAGACATCTAGTGGCCGTATTATTGTCATCCAAAGTACATTAATATTATTAACTATGATATACCAAACCAGGCATTTCACTGACTTTTCTCATAGCTCCAATATAAGTTGAAAATAAGATTGTTACCGATTCGATTCCAAATTAGGGTTCAGCCTGAACCACCTTTCATTTTAAATGTGCCTTCTGAACATTGTTTTTAAACAAATAAAATAAAGACAACAACAATAAAAAAGCTTGTCATTATTTGTTTAAAAAAACGAATATTTAAAAAAAAGAATTTTTAGATTTATTTGATTTAAGTCTAATATTGAAGCCTTGAGTCAGGCAATGGCAGCTAAAACTGCAAATGCTTGAATCAATATTTAAAATTCTTAAATATTTACAAGGAAGGTTTAAAAATTACCATTCTTTGAAAACCTTCGCTTAGAATCCCTTAATTCTTCGAGTTCCCTGATCACGATTTGAGGTAAATCGCTCAAAAGGGGTTTATGAGTTATGATCAAACAAACAGACAGTCTGTCTTTAACTGGTCTCTCACCCTTGAGTTCGCTCGGGGTAAGGGTCTGTCTGAGTCAGCCACGAACATCTTTATTCAGGGCTTAAGAGAGCCCACTAAACCATCTCAAGTGTTTCTTTCTCTACATCGTATACAGACGATTCTGAGCTTTGAGTGTGATGTTGGGGTTGGGTAAATGTGTAGAATTAAGCTGGTAATTAGTAAGATTACTACTTTATTTAGATGTGGATACAACTAACAAATTTTGAAAATCATTAATCAGAGTGTTCGAAGGGTCAAACTTTCTCGGATGTTTTGAAGAGAATTCAGTATTTTTCCATTATTTAGTTCATATCAAGTTGATAAAATACTATTCACACAATATTGCAATTCTCATATTGCAGGGAGTACATTAAGTGAAAGTAAAGTATGGTGCAGAAATTTTCATATTTTCAACTAAAAAAGCAAGAAAAGGTTGAATTGGAATATTTAAACATTATGATATTTCCAAGAAAGGAATCAAAGCTGGAAACCGCATTTATGACATTTAATGCATTAAGAGACATAGACAGGGGCCTGACAGTCCAATCAGGGGAGAAATAGAAACTGAGTTTTTCCCATCAAACTCAAATTTTATAATCCCTAAATCTTTGCTACCTAAAGGTGTACACTTTGCTATTTCAAACTTGGACTATTTGACTTAACAGGATTCATAGTTTGCAAATCCAAGGTCTACTTTATTTTGTTTTAAATATATAGCGACTAGAAAATCAGAGTTTGCGGTAAAAACTCAGTTTCTTTATGAAACTATGGGTATGGCCGGAATTCCATTACAAGAAAATATCTTCATATTTACATCGAAACTTTTTGAAACGATTTAACCCTTGGCCTTAATCCGTTAAATTGTATTTTTATTTTAGGCCTTTTTGGCTGTTGATCTTTCGTACTTTTAGTTATATTCCAAAGGTATTGACTTAAATTTTCGGTTCACCGACCCCCCAGGGTCAAACGGCCCAAGGTCAAACGACATGGGCTCAAACGACCTAGGGTCAAACAACATAGAGTCAAACGACAGACGGTCAAAAACGCGACAAAGGGTCAAAATGGAAAAAAAAATATTTTATGTATTTTTAGGGTTAGGTTATGTTAAGACAATTTTTGGACCGAGCGCTGCGTCTAGGACAGGCTAAGGGGCCGAGCGCTGCGGCTACTTATAGTTCTAATGAACATAAAAATAGTTCAAGCTCACCAAAAATAGTCTAGATGAAATTTTGCCTGTTAGTCGCACTTTTTGACCCTACGTCGTTTTACCCTTTGTCTTGCATTTTAAAGGGATTAATTAGATTTTCAAAAGTTCCAAGCTCGGATGTTTAAGCTTGCAAAACCGTAGCAAAATCAATACTTTATAGTTTTAGTTTTTAATTAAAAATAATCAACGATTCTGCTTCACTTTTATTTTTTGGAAACCCAATACTTGAATCTTATATTAAATGTTAGATAATTATGAAACTGGTAAGGAGTTATCTAACTTTCATATTAGACCTTGAACTATTGAAAAAAAAACTTGATCAAATACTGTTGGGTAATGCTTGATTATCTAAGAAACTGATAATGATTTTAAAAGGACATGATACGTATTTTTATCAATAAATCTTCTGATAAGGTTTTTTTATCCGCACGTTAATTGTGTACACTTTATGGAACGCCGGAAAAAATACATATAAAAAATTATATACATTTTTGCATTACTACTTTTATCTATTAAACGAAAATAAAAAAATTTCTTTTTACGTGTCAAATCTTATTTAATTTTAGTTTATTTTGACGCCCTGTATACAAGTAAAATTTGTACTTTCGAGTGTGTTGGCGGATTCCTAGTTGCAGCTGATTTTTGCAAGTACGTTCCGCCAGTCGAGCCGGTACAGCAAAAATTGCAAACTTGCAAATATTTTTCTCCCGGAGCGTTTTTAGGGTTTTTTCAAAGAGACAGCTCAGTGAAGCATAGACAGCAAATATTTCAAATAATAAAAGACTTGATTCTTGAAATATAATTTAGCTAATTTTATTTTATTTTATTTTTACTTATAAGAAAAAATAACTTTCTTATGCTCCTATAATAATTTAGTCACAATTGAAGTTACTAAATTATTCATTCCTGGGAAAATGCCCTAACTCTTAATTTGTCAAGAATTTCGGTCATCTCGTGGTGACCGGCGTGAGCCAGTTCTACCGATAAGTAGCATGCAAGGATATCAAAATTATTCAAGATAAAAAATCAGAATTCCTTTTCCATGATTGAGTAATAAAGTAGTTTTCCAAGTTGATCAGAGTTGCAGACTATGCAGGACTTAAATATTTAAATCATCAATATCAAGTATCTGGGTATATACTTACTGTGCAGCTAGCTTCTGGTGTAAGGTTGCAGGGGGAGAATAGAAATTGTAGTTTCTCTAAAGAGTGACTTGCGGATTTCTGCTTCAGATATAATGGAGGAAAATGTGAGAATTAAACACTTACCAAGCGGAAAAATGACAATATCAGATAAAGGTTAAAAGGGTAAAGTTGTGAATATACCATGCCCCTCTTTTAATGGAAGGTCACTTGAAATTACAAGGACAGTCCCTTTAATAATATTTTTGTTTACAATAGAGAAATGTTTGCAAAAACTACAAAAGTATCATAAAAGAATCATATTATTGCGAAGAAACAAGGTTTAACAAAAAGTACGCGAAGTTATAAATAAACATAGACAAAGATAAATATTCTTTTTTTATTACAGAAATTATGTAATCATCTGTAACATGAAATATAAAATATAATTTAATGTTTCCCTGACGTAACTTCAGTTTAAATATTGGATCAGGTTTAATAAAACGTTTCAGCTCTTACATAATTCTGGTGTCATGGCAGGTTTTAAAAATAAAACCCTTCACTCCTAACCACAATAAACATGAAATATGTCGTATAAATAAGTGACATTTCAAACAAAAATATATATTTTTTACCTATTCTATTAACTACGTCATTTTTTATGATGAAAAAAACTGCTGATATGAAATCAGCAATTTTTTTTAAGTTTGAAATTTTCACCAACATTAATCACCTTTTTTTATCTATTCGTTAAAAGTACATTTAAGTTTGTAATTTGATTTAAGTTTAATTTGGCAGGTTAATATATATTATCTATTGTTTTCTTCAGTTGCAGAGCTAGGTCTAAGAATATCTTCCCAGAATTTAGGTCAAATTTTCCCAAAAAGTGTTTCTCTTAAGTAAACTTTTTAAGTAGTGCAATATTAATAAATTTTTAATTTAAAGTAAAAAAAAGTGCAGTTGTAAGAACTAGGACAGCACTTGAAGTAATTCTAGTTATTCTAGAGTTATTTAAATATGTTTAATTATAAATTCTTCTGGATGATTAAGTGCAGAAATTAGGTAAATTTATGTAATAAAGAATATTTCAATTTTACTTAATACTTTTCCCACTTTTTATACATAGAACTGCCAAGGATTCCTTGCCCTTAAATTAATTTCATAATCTCGGAGACCTTTGATAATTCAAACTAGGAATTTTGTTGAAACATCAATAAGGTTGCAAATATATAAGGATCGTAAAAATGGAGTTTGAGGCAAGTGGTCAGTTCCTTTATATATTGCATATCTGGAGATTTATAATTATAATTTTATATAAAAAAATAGACATGTACAATGTACATATATATAGTTTCGTAAAGATAAAATATATATTGTATATTACTTGAATGTAAGTTATCAGTAAGTTATTATACAACAGTATACAAGTCTTTGGTTTCATATAAATGCAATGTACATTGTCATTTACAGGGTCTCTCACAAAGGATGAGACTGTAAAGACGACCGGAAACTCTTAAATATGACGATCCCACGGTTAAATTTAGTAATCTGTCTTAGTTAAAGTAATTTAATGGCTTATAGCTAATGATTTGGCAAAGAAAAAACTAGCTTACCATTTCTTTGAAGTCTTATCCTTTGTAAGTAACCTTGTACAAGGTACAATTATGTGATTTCAAATAATTACAATGTATTGTATATTGTAAATTGTATATTCCATGAGTTATAATATAGTTTCGTATAAATACAATGTATTTGTATATTTCGTAAGTTATTATATACAAGATACATTTATATGCTGTCGTATAAATACAATGTATATTGTATATTTAGTATGTTATCATATACAAGATACATTTATATGCTGTCGTATAAATACAATGTATATTGTAAATTTAGTATGTTATCATATAAAAGATACAAGACTTGCATAACTACAATATATATATTGTAAATTATCTCTACTTATTGCATTAATGTTGCAGTTTACTGTTCATATAAATGCATTCGACAGATGCAACTAATAAAGCTAGACATTACACATTAAACGACCTTCTTTATTATAAAACAAATAAATAAGAATTATTCTATTCTAATCTATTTCAAGACTTTAGTAAAAGGAAATCTATGTATAGAGGGTTGGGTTGCATGGATGGAAAAAAGCATTGTTTATGTAAATATCCAGATTCGATTAGCAGGAGCTTTCTCTTGATGATGACGTTGTGTTACGAGGATTGATTAATTGATTGATATCTGGTGTAAAAGTGTCTGGTTACGTATGCATATACATATCTTTCTATGCACCAGCACTCCGTCAGTAGTATATACTACCCGGATACATGCCTCCGTCCCAACCACGTCATTTCACCAATTATCCGTCTTTATTCAGTATTCACGGATTATGGAATGCAGGTTGGATACAAGTATCGGATCTATGGTTCCCCCACCCCCTCTCCGTCCCGTGATGTGTGTGTATGT
This sequence comes from Eurytemora carolleeae, assembly GCF_000591075.1. Taxonomy (NCBI): domain Eukaryota; kingdom Metazoa; phylum Arthropoda; class Copepoda; order Calanoida; family Temoridae; genus Eurytemora; species Eurytemora carolleeae. The sequence goes on from NW_019396036.1 coordinate 116,924, forward strand.
GTGGTACAGGTTCGGAGTATAGTAATAAAAGTGTAATGCAGGGAGTCTGGTAGGAGAGACTGGATCGGAGAGTCTGAACCCAGGCTGCAGTGTCTACCCGGCCCGTCAGACTGGGCTGCTGCACTCAGACAGGGAATGTTGTACCCCGCCAGTTGAGTGTTGTCTCTACTAGTGGATTCAGACACGCTGCGGTATTTAGACAGACCTGGAGAACCTACAGTATGCGAACCTAAACCTGGATGTCGTAAGGACTCCGGGTCTTATCAGCAAGTGTGTAAACAATTATGATTTTTATTAATTTGTGAGTCTAGACTAAAGTTAAACATGTCTGATCCAGGAGGAGGTGTTGGAGCTGCTTTACAGGCGCACACGGTTCAGTCATCTGCACAGATGAGGCAGGTTCTAGCTGCTTATGTAAGAAACGCGCATACGTTGACAGGACCATCTAGACTTGAAGAACAGATAGGGACAGGGAAGTACAAGTTAGCTAGTGATGTAGTTCTCCATCGTGTCGGTGGTCCTGTTGATCCAACCAGTCCTGGATCCTACCGACGAGATGTTGGATACAACGGACAGAACTTTGATCTCAACAAGCAGATCTGGCTCCACCGCGAGAAGTTCATGAGGCAATTCCAGGAGCAACAGATCCTGTCGGAGAAGGAGAAGCTCCGAGATAGACAGTATCGCCCTGCTCCTCCGTCACATGAACGTACAACCCATCTTTCAGGAGAAAAGATTCGTCTCCTTAGAGAGAGTCAGAAGGAAGCGGAGAAGCTGAGACAGGAGAAGAGAGTTAAGGATGAGTTAATGAAGGATAATAAACAACATGTGAAATCTGCATTTAAACCTCCTTCCCTCCCACCTGTCTCCTGTGTACCTATAATGTCCTCTAGTGATAAAAGTTGGTCGGAGCTAGAAGAAACTCTAGTGGACGGAGAGAGGATATCTTGCTTTAATGTTGGCGGAGAACCACGTCTCTGTCTGCCCCAGATTTTAAACAGTGTCCTGGAGAGATTAAGTTTGAAAGATATAAACCAGGCCTGTGAAGAACTGCAGATATACTGCGCCACCTGCTCACCTGACCAGCTTCAAGTTCTCAAGGATTCTAAGGTTCTTCCTGAGACCGCATACCAGTGTGGACTTATTACTAAATCTGATGCAGAACGTCTTTGCAGCTTTCTCCTTGAGCGAAACCCTCCCAGAGCTTCCATACGACTCGGAGATCCTAAAACCTCTCCGTTCTCCTTCAAGGTTGAACATGATTGTTTTGGTAGATGTGAAGGTATTGTTTTACCTGAAGCATATACAGGCCCTACTGCCAGGTGTATTGAGTGTTTAATATGCCAGGGATTGTTTTCTCCCCAAAAGTTTGTGATCCATGCTCATGATAACACGGAGAATAGAACTTGCCATTGGGGGTTCAGCTCCGACCATTGGAGAGTCTATCTCCGTCTCTCCGATTCCTACTCGGAGGAGGAGAAGGAGCGTCATGTCAAGGTTCTGGATGATTTTAAGCTCCGATACCTACCAAGCAACGGGATCAAACGACAACAGGTAAATAGTTTGAATTATGTAAGTTATCCCTGTAGTGTATACTGTATTGTACCCGGATAAAAGTAATTGAACCTAACCTTCTCAAATGCATTTAATGCTCAAAGTAAGTTTTTTATCTCTTTATTCTCGGGCCAGCTACTTGATACAGTGCAAAAACCATAATACCTATCGAGTTAGCGATACATGGTAGATACATGGTAGATAAAGTATCCCGAATCTTGATAAAAGAAATCTTTACGAACTTTCGAGGTCTCAGAGAACCAAATAATCTCATAGAAGAAATCAAAGTTAGAAAGATGTAGTTTTTGTATTTCGAGGGATAATTAACATATTACTTAATCCATATCTATAGTTGGTTTGTCTGTTTATTTGTCTTTATCCAATAAACTACTCACATTACCCCAGGGAAGGTTTATGGTCAAAGATGAAAAATTTACTATTCTGAAAATCCGCGAAAATTTGAGAGCGATTAACAATAGCAAATTTCAGAGCAGCAGTTTAAAGCTAAAATTGTTAACAGGGAAGTAGGCACGAAGCGCCATAAAAACCTAGTTCAAAATATTTTGCCTGCGTAACAGGGCTGTGTATATTTTTGGCCTTAATTTGAAGGCAGATTATCACATTTCAAATGCAGCCTATTTTTGCCGAAACGCTTTTGTGGCGCCACACAAAACTAACATAATTTAACCTTAAATAGTAGACGAATGAAAAATCATAATTTTAATCTCTATTTCTACCCACGTATGCTGTAGCCTGTATAGCTAAATGTTTTCATATTGTTTGAAAAATACGGGGCAACATTTTATTAAAGGCAAATTGTTACTTAGGAATAATATTATTAAGCGAAGGATGAACTTTATGATAGTTTAAAATATGCAAACTATTACTGAGCCATAAAATAAAGATAAAAATTAATTAAATAAGTTGATACAGGTGAATATAGGTTATACAAGTGAAAAGTTTAGGGGAGAATAGTAGAAAACGGTTATCAGTATCAGACATATTTCAAAAAATGGCGAATACAAAACATTTAAATAAAATAGAATTCGTGTGACCCAAATTTTTAAATTGCGTTTTATTTTTTTTAGTCTATCCAATGAAAAGTTTTATTTAAACTTTTATATTTTTTATTTCTTTTTCATTTTGTCTACAATTTCTGCAGAATTTTATTTTGTCCTTTTTAACAAAAAATTGCTTTTAACATTTCTCCGTTCAGGAGTTCGGTTTCAATTCAGGTTCTCTCTTATTTCCCCAGGCTCTTTAGGTTTTCCCCTACCTTGGTTTTCAGGGGGGTGGGGAATGATGGGGGAGAGGGGTAGGGGCTGGAGGGGGGAGTTAACAGCATTAAACTAGAGAATCAAGATATCTAAGCTTGTATTTGCAAAAAGTATTGAGCAGGGAGTAATGTGTAGACACTTTTTTCTTGATGGCGCGGCCACTTTTTTTTGCAAAACTTTGTGGAATAATAAGTATCTTTGGAGCCTAGGATTCTAATAATGTCGGGGCCCCTTTCCTGTTCTAGACAAATAGGACAAATTAACCAACTTCGGACAAAAAGACAAAACATTTTTTATTGAACTAATAAGAAGCAGATGCAATTCAATGTTTTTTTAACTTTGTCTCAAAATAAGAATATAAAAATTCATTTAATAAGATTCCCTTTTTTGTCATGAGAAAATGACACATCTGCTCCATCGTATACAATACATACATCCAAAATATTCATCTACTCAATACATAATCAACTAAATTTATTTTATTAATCAAATTCAAAAGGTTTTTATGTTAAATAAACTGAATATCACGCCCCATCGACATTACTTCTATCCATCCTCCCCTTCCAACCCCCAACCCTCTCCTCCTCCTGGAAACTGAACACTCCCCAGTAACCCTTCTCTCTATCTTCCTTCCCTTAACACTTCTTTCTCCTCCCTTCTCTCCTTCCAACCCCCAACCCACTCCTCCTCCTGGACACTGAACACTCCCTAGTAACCCTTCTCTCTACCTTCCTTCCCTCAACACTTCTTTCTCCTTCCTTCTCTCCAACGTAACTCCCCCCCCCCTCCTTGCACTTGCCGCTGGGTGCAGTCAGTTCACGTGCAGAAATGCATTACCCAAGGACATAAAGTCTGCAAAACTTGTCTACAACTATGATCTTGAGAATTATTCTAGGAATTCGGTATTGAAAAATATTAAAATACGTTGTTGCCACATTTTTAGGAATGCAGATTGCACAAGTATGTGGTTTAATATTCAGTTAGATATTGAAAAAGTGCATTGTTTAAAATGCCTTGAGCTGAGATCTTTTAAATGCATTGAAGTTTACTAAAAGGTTTGGAGAGAAAAGAATGAGTTCAAATCGATTTAGATTAGTTTCGATCATTCAAAAGTTCTCAACTCTGATGTACTTTCTTCTAATAGCGTGCTGTAAGCAAATGCATTTTTGAATATTTGATCAGTCAATCTAAAATAACTATTATTAAACCTGAAAAACAAAGTTGAAAATCAAATATGAAAAGTTACAACATACAAAAATTATTTTAAAACACTTTGAAGCGCGAAATTACATAAAGGAATTGAGTCTTGGCCACAAACTCTGAATTTCTAATCCCTATCTCTGTGCAACCTGATGGCGTAAAAACCTAGAGTCTCCTATTTATCCTCTACTACGAAGTTGAAGGGAATGAAAGTGAATGAGACAGAAAGGGGATAAGGGGGAGAATCTAGGCCAGTATTGATCCTCGGAAACTGAGTCTGTCTGAGGGGAGGAATCAACAACACCCCTCCTTTCCCTCCCCTAGTTCCCTTCCCTTACCCCCTCCTAACCCCTCCCACACCCACCTCCCTCCTCCCCTTCCTTAATCCCTCCGTCACCCCAGCAGGTCCTCTTCTCTAGCAACCCTTGTCCTCCGTCCAACTTTACACTCTTCCCTTTAACCTTTTCTTTACACTCTTCTCTTCAACCTTTTCTTTACACTCTTCCCTTTAATCTTTTCTTTACACTCTTTCCTTAAACCTTTTCTTTACACTCTTCCCTTCAACCTTTTCTTTACACTCTTCCCTTTAACATTTTCTTTAGACTCTTCTCTTTAACCTTTTCTTTACACTCTTCCCTTTAATCTTTTCTTTACACTCTTCCCTTAAACCTTTTCTTTACACTCTTCCCTTCAACCTTTTCTTTACACTGTTCCCTTTAACATTTTCTTTACACTCTTCCCTTCAACCTTTCCTTTTCACTCTTCCCTTTAACCTTTTCTTCACACTCTTCTCTTTAACCTTTTCTTTAGACTCTTCCCTTTAACCTTTTCTTTACACTTTTCCCTGTAACCTTTTCTTCAGACTCTTCCCTTCAACCTTTTCTTTACACTCTTCTCTTTAACCTTTTCTTTACACTCTTTCCTATCCCCCTTCCTTCCTCCTATCCCCCTTCCTTTCTCCTATCCCCCTTCCTTTCTCCTATCCCCCTTCCTTTATCCTATCCTACTTCCTGTATCCTATCCTCCTTCCTTCATCCTATCCTCCTTCCTTTTTCATACCCACCTTCCTTTATCCTATCCTCCTTCCTTTATCCTATCCTCCTTCCTTTATCCTATCCTCCTTCCTTTATCCTATCCTCCTTCCTTTATCCTATCCACCTTCCTTTATCCTATCCACCTTCCTTTATCCTATCCTCCTTCCTTTATCCTGTCCTCCTTCCTTTATCCTATACACCTTCCTTTATCCTATCCACCTTCCTTTATCCTATCCACCTTCCTTTATCCTATCCTCCTTCCTTTATCCTATCCTCCTTCCTTTATCCTGTCCACCTTCCTTTATCCTACCCACCTTCCTTTATCTTCATCCTACCGTTACTTTTTCTCTTCACAATGTGGTTTTATTCTCTCAATGAAGGACGAATTCAAATTAACTCAAGAATGGGGAAAATACAATCTCTAGTTCTCGGTAAATCTCAGAGTTTGTGCCAAATTGGCGACGAGTATTTGCAAAAAAATGTATTTTGCGGATTTGCAAGAATCTGTTTTATAAGGTCTTCCAGGGACTAGCTAGCGAAGGAAAGATGTTTTTCAAATAGATAATAGATAGATAGACAGATAGATAGATAAATAGATAGATAGATAGATAGATAGATAGATAGATAAATAGATAGATAGATAGATAGATAGATAGATAGATAGATAGATAGATAGATAGATAGATAGATAGATAGATAGATAGATAGATAGATAAAAGTTTTTGAAAATTTATTAAATCGGATAGATAGACACTAGACAGTTCTCTGGAGATAAATAGACAGTTATTGAATGAGATAGCTAGACACTAGACAGTTCTGGAGATAAATAGACAGTTATTCAATGAGATAGCTAGACACTAGACAGTTCTGGAAGGGGAGAACAGTGAACCTAAAAGGGATTTTAGAATGTAAATCAGCTGTATAGAATATATTCCAACAACCAATAACCAAAGAGAACAATTGATCGTAAAGTGAGACGAATTTTAGAGAATATGGCGTGCTTTTCCAGTATTCACTTTTATGCATCCAACTTCAGACATTTTCTAGATTGATCTAGAGCTAAAACTGCATCCTGGCACATCAGACCCTGACCATTATTATTCCATATCTATTGACAAGCTTCTAGGGGAATTGTATTGTTATGTATGGGGAGAGGAGGAGGGGGAGTATGTGAATAGAAGAGGAAGAAAGAAAAGAGGGGGGGGGGAAGGGGGGGAGGGGGAAAACGGTTGTTTTTTGGTATACAGCATAGAAGAAAATTAAAAAGTAAGAGGTTGTAAAGGTTTCTGTTTAATGACAGGGTTTTTTGGTTTGCTAGAGATTTTTATTATTTCTAAAACCAAGTTCCAGTTTAAAAAATAAGCTCCAGGTTCAGGTTTAGTTATAATCAAAATACTATAATAGGTTCATAATCAAGATCAAATCTAGGTTTATAGTCAAGATCAAATCTAGGTTTAAAATCAAGATCAAATCTAGGTTTATTGTCAAGATCAAATCTAGGTTTATTGTCAAGATCAAGTTAAAGGTTTATAGTCAAGATCAATTTCTAGGTTTATAGTCAAGATTAAATCTAGGTTTATAGTCAAGATCAAATTTAGGTTTATAGTCAAGATCAAATCTAGGTTTAAAATCAAGATCAAATCTAGGTTTAAAATCAAGATCAAATCTAGGTTTATTGTCAAGATCAAGTTATAGGTTTAGATTTCAGTATCAGGATCAGTGTAGGTTCAGGTTCAGGTTCAGGTTCAGGTTCAGGTTGCGGTTCCAAGATCAGGTTAGAGTCGGGTTCTACGAAAACAAAGTTGATGTTCAAGGCTAGGCCAGGTTCAGGTTTGTAAGGATAAATGTTCTCCTCAAATGCAATTCTAGAATCCAACTAATTTAAGTTTTAAGAGATACATTTCAACCTTGCCTTGCTCAAACCTAATCTATCTTTTCAAAGCCTCACTTTCCTCCTCCCCCTCCAAACCCTCCTCCCCTTGCCCTACCCCTCCTCCTCCTCCTCCTTCTACCCCCTATCCCTGCACCCTCTGATTCTTGAATATCTTGTCAATCTTTGCTCTCTACCCTGATATATAGACTATGGTGCATGCCTAGGATAGGCCTGGTTATAATTAGGAGAATCAGGTTCCTCCAGGGTTTGCAACAAAGACCTGAACATAGAATGCAATAAGTGCATATCTGCCTGGAGTCAGTCTACTCCCATTATAGGAGTAGTTCAGAGAAGAGAGGAGAGAGGAGTTATATGATATTTACAATGGAGTCACCATCTTTCTAGTATGGGAGGGAGTCGTTAAATCGTAAGTTTAGAGTCATGAAAAGAAGATGAAAAACTTTAAACTTAAAACCTTTTAAACGTAAATCTAAAAAATTATTTAAGATCTAAATTTATCCTTAGTAATCTAACATAAAACCTTTTAAACTAGTTTAACCGTATTTTAAATATCCAACATTTTATAATTTCTGATGTTTTGGATTTTGGAGTGTTAAATTTTTTCAACAGTTTATCTGTTTTTCATCTCTTCGTTGTCTATCCTTGATCTTTCCTTCATATTTTCTTTATCTCTCTTCTTTGTGTTCTACTATACCCCATACCTGGCCTAGTGTATCCTTCTATATATAGATTCCAGGAACTTGTGAACCTGGTTATCATGGTTTAACTCCTATCCTAGTATCCTGGTAGTAAAATGTTTAACCTCTCATTAAATGCAATACCTAGATTAGTAATCCCAAGTGCACCCTGAGAAATGCATGCAAACCTAAGTATTAAACATCTAAGACTAGGACGGAAGAATTTAATGAGTTATCTGTCCTGAAATTAAACTTAAAGAGATTGTAGACATCATTTAAAGTTACTCTTTATTAAAAAAAACTGGCATGTCTCATTCGCAATACTACCCTTTAAAGTTTTAACTAAGTAACAATGAGGAAATAATCGCCGTTTAAATTCTGCCAATTTACTTCGTTGGATTTCTCTCTGTCAATTTTAATCAGACAAAGATTCTTTAAAAAGATGTGAATCCCACTCTTCAAATGGCAGTTCGCTTGAAACTTCGTCTACATTCTCTTTAGCACTGCTCGGGGCCTGTACTGTAATTTAAAGATGGCGACGGTAACACGAGGTTCGGTCTGTGTACACTGGAATCTTAATTTTTTATCTGAAATTTCGTAGAATTGCATCGCGTTGCATGCAAGCTTCAGGCAGGGGATCTACAAGGACAAGGAGGAGGGGGGAGAAAGGAAGTGTTGTTCTCCTAAGGAGTATCATAAGAATTTTTTTGAATACTTGGAATTTGTCATGAAAAGTAAATATATGGACGGAGTTGGTTAGAAGAATAGAGAGGGGTGAGATAAGTTTTGGAACTGATAAGGAATGTGTAGGAAGAATAAGGGCTAAGAAAGACGAAAAAGGGATTAATAAGACAAAGAATGGATAAAATAAGACGAATTTTAAGAGTGGAAAGTGGATAAAAGGATTCTGAAACGACAAACGAAAATGCAAATAAACGTAAATGGATTGAAGAAGGATAAGAAGAAATATTAAATTAAGGTGAAACCCACTGATATCAGAAGAAGAAAAAAAATCTTAAGAAAGAGACGGAAATAGATTGTTGTGACAAGGAAGAGATATGTTTCTATTTAACGTTTAAAAACCGAAATGAAGAAAAGCTTTCTTGAACTCTAGGCTCGCAACAAAAAAAACAGACAAGACGACCTTTGGACTAAAAAGACATTAAGGTCGTCCTTTCTTCTCCCATATTGATAGACTCAAACTGCATCTCCTTGAAATATTATTCCTAAGTGTTTATATAAGCAAGAGAGCCAATTTGAAATGTTAGTTCTTTCTTCTCAAATAAATTAGATAATTTTTCATCTGTCAAAATAATCTTTTTATCTACGCAGTTGAAATCATGATTAATGAAACACTCACAAACAAAAAGAAAACTGAATAATTTGTTCATATAATCTACTTCCAGATTATCCAGTTAGTAGAGGTAGAAGGTTTAAGAGAGAGTACTTACTAAACTGTGTGTTACTGTCGAGCCGACCTGGTGCATTTATATTAATAATAATTAAGGTTATATTGGTAGCATATTGGTCTAATTATATATATGCACTGTATTTAGAGTTAATATCAAACCACTCAGCCAACTCTATATTTATATATAAACATATTTATGTGTTATATATATATATATATATATAAGAAAAGAAAATTTCAACGCATGGTTTTAATTTTTATATATTTAAATATATTTTATATTTATATATATATATCTTAATATAAAATGATTATAAATACATAGGGTAGAAGAACTAAAAGGAAGAAGAACGGAGAATTAGGGAAGGAGAAAGGAAATGGAAAGGTAGTTAGAAAGAGGAAAGAAGGAAGGAGACTGGAAGGGTATGGAATGAAGGAGAAAGGAGGCAGGGAAAAAGAAAGAAAGGAATTAAAAGGGAGGGAAAAGTAAGATAAGTGAAAGAAGGAAGAAGAAGGAAGATCGTGGGAAGAAAAGAAGGAGATGGGAGGAGAAAGAAGAAGAAGAAACTAAAAGGATAGGATAAGAAAAGAAGGGGAAGAGAGCAGGGGTAATGATAAGGTTGTGGGAAAGGAAAGAAAGAAAGGAAAGAGAGCAGGGGGAAGAGAGGAGGAGTAAAGAGAAGGTTGTGGGAAAGGAAAGAAAGAAAGGAAAGAGAGCAGGGGGAAGGAAGGGAGGGGAAGAGAGGAGGGGTAAAGAGAAGGTTGTGGGAAAGGAAAGTAAGAAGGGAAAGAAAGCAGGGGATGGGGAAGGAAGGAAGGAGAAGAGAGTAGGGGTACAGAGAAGGTTGTGGGAAAGAAAAGAAAGAAGGGAAAGAGAGATGGGGGAAGGAAGGAAGGGGAAGAGATGAGGGGTAAAGAGAAGGTTGTGGGAAAGGAAAGGGGGCAGAAGTCTCACCAAATAGAAATGGTATTCCTGAGGGCGGATGCATTTTCCAGCTGCATTCACTCTCGGGAGGACGGATTCCTCTTGGTAACAGAGACTCAGCCGGAGCATCGGATATACCGGAGCCAACCCGTCCGTCCTTGAGAACGCAAACCATCCTAGCCTGAAACCACGAGGTTTAAATCCATGTTTTGTTTTAGGAGGAGGATCATTATGAGATACCGGAGATATTTTCACATTCCAAGAGAACAAAGCTAGAGGAGAGTCCAGCTCCCAACCCTGGAGATCCCTACACCCTGAACACATACCTGGGACTTCCTTCCTTCCGACCTTGGTCCCCAGGGAAGGGTTCAGCTCCACCCTATCCGTTCCCTCCACAACACTATAGATCAGTTTCAAAGGAGAAAATTCCCGAACCACCGAAGTTTGCTTCCTATCAAACTCCAAACCCCGGAGAGAGGTATAAAAACCTGAGTCCTCAATCCGTTCTACCAAAGAAGAAATATCTGGAGAAAGGTTAGAATTAATCCTTGTTTAAAGTTCTAGATCCAATATACCCCCCCCCCCTCCCCTGCATAATTAAATAATATCCCCTGGCTACGCATACATGCATCCACAGTACTAACTTCTCTCCCCAGAGAATAGAAAGGATCTATATTCTGTATAACCCAGAGAAATTCACAAAGACCCCTTATCCCCTTTCTCCTATTCCTGACCTTGCTCACTCATCTGGAGTTTAATAATTTTTTGTCCTAATTATAGTTATAAAACCTGTTAAAGCTGAAGAGGTTATTAACAATTAATTATTTTTCTTTACATCAGGTATATTGTAATGAACTTGGTGCTTAATATAATGGAATTTAGGTTCTAAATTAAACTGCCCTGTTATACATAGGCTCAGTTAAAGGGTTCCGGGTATGCTAATAAATGGGTTTATGAGGTCTATAAGTACAGAGCCTACTTACAATTCGGAAGAAAAAAAGTTCATTAACTTTGACAAATGTGGAAAGTTCTGGAATTTCAAGTTTTTGTTTAAATCCTCGTCCTCACTCCCCGTTGCCTTCTCCTCCCCCCTCCCTAAACATTGCATGCTCCATATTTTCCAAGTTTTCAAATGCTAAAATTAATTTAACGTCGGTTGAGAAAGTATTAATGAGTTAAAATGTCATCCAAACCATGGCCTTGAATTTTCAATATTTTATTTTAGAAAACGAACGGTTTCCAACCTTGGCAGACGAGATCTCTACCATTAAGGAAGCACTGGACGGAGCTCCGGTCCACGCCAAGGAGGCAGTTCTGAAAATTTTGGAGCGGTTGACCGCCAGGGTTGACCGAGCAGAGCGGGACCGTGATCTAGCGGTCACTAGATTCAGAGAACTCAACATTAAATATGAAACCCTGGAAGATGAACTAGCAAAGAAGCGAGGAGAGCTGAGAGAACTACTCCGACAGGTTGATTGTAAACCGGAGAGAGATGAAGAATCCAGGAACTCTAAACCTATTCTGGAGAGCAAGGACGAGGATTGTGACGCAAGGAGTGAAAGATCTAGTGAGAGCAGTGCCAGCAAGGCGGACAGCTATTCTAAATCTGGATTACCGAAGATTGAGTTGAAATCTCCCGCCAAAATTCTGGAAGAAATCTCTTCTCCGCACTCCAGCTCGGTCTCGGCGGGCTCCGAGGACAGAGATAGTGACATCATCAACCAACCTAGCAAGGTACGCAACATTAATAACTCAAATATCGACAATTCTTTGAATTTTAATTTTAGTCTTTAAATAATTAATTAAAACAATCAATATCCTATCTCTGCTGTATCCCGATATATGATATTTGATAATGTTTAGGAACCAGAGAATCTAAAGGAAAGGATGATTAAAATGGAAGCAGAACTAACGGCTCTCAGAGAAGAACTCTCAATCCGATCTCGTCCCAACCAGGGATTGCACGCAAAATCTCCGATACCCGTCTCTCTCACCTACACCACGCGTAAGTTGGGTTCGAACGGAGATAACTCAAATTCTCCGACACCCAGCCCCCCTTCTCCCGGGGTAACACTCCCGGTTGACTAACAGAGGGTTGATTCCCCTGAAACTCCTTTTATGATTGAAACGTAAACAGTTTTAGAGCTAACCCCTGCTAAGAACGTAAAACCCAGTGCAAAATATAGTCTTTGCTAGAGTCAAAACTTTCAATGTGCCATCCTTCCTTACCCCAAGTGTGTTCTTCATGTTCCGACCTATAGCAATAATCCTCTGCAGGCTTCATGAGATTGTTAATTGTTAGTTTTACAAGTTTATATTTTTATAATCAAGGAAAGGAACTGAGTTTTTGCCACAAACTCAAATTTTCTTGTCCCTATATCTTGGCAACCCAATGTCGTAGACCTTAGATATTTCAAACTATTAATTCTGTTAGGTCAAATAATCTAAGTTTGAAATATCAAAGGTTTACACCCACTGGTTGCAGAGATATAGAAATTAGAAAATTTGAGGTTGTGGCAAAAACTCAATTCCTTTGTCCCGAAAACAGATTTAAATGGGCGGTGGTTAGAGAATTGATTAGACCTAGATCTGATGAGACCAGAGAAGTGGTAAAATTTGAGATCTGGTGAGACAATTTTTCTCGTGAACTAGAGATGTTTGTAGGATCTGGTGAGACCAGTTATCTGGTGGGTCCATAGGACAATGTATCTGGTAGGATAAACAAAAACTGTCCTATAACCAGAAATCTAGTGAACCCAGAGGTCTGTTCTAACCAGAGAACTGGTTAACCAGAGATCTGCTCTAACCAGAGAATTCTGCTTCAACCAGAGAACTGTTCTAACAAGAGATCTGGTAGGACCAGAGAACTTTTCTAACCAGAAAACTGTTCTAACCAGAGAACTATTCTAACAAGATATTTGGTATTAGACAAGAGAACTTTTCTAACCAGAGAACTGATCTAAGAAGAGATCTGGGAGGACAAGAGAACTGTTCTAGCCAGAGAACTGTTCTACCAGAAGATCTGGTAGGACCAGAGAACTGTTTTAACCAGAGAACTGGTAGGACAAGAGAACTGTTCTATCAAGAGATCTGGTAGGAAAAGTGAACTGTCCTAACCAAAGGTCGGGTAGGAGACTGTACTACTACAAATCTGATAAGATCAAATTACTAGTTAAAAAAGGAATCAGAAGGATGATTTCAAAATACCGTTAAACGCCAGAAATGGAATCCCATTATTCCGACTTTTATCCGCCTCAAATTTTTAACCCCCCACCTAGGCCCTGCATCATAAACGAGTTCAATGAGAAATTCTTCACTAAAATCCCGACAATTTTTAACTTTTTAAACAGATTTAAACTTTTGATACAGCTTTTGCCTAAAATAGAGCTTTTTTAGAGTATAAGGTACTTTTTTCCTGTTGTAGACAACTTGCTGTACTGTGTACTGTAGAGTTCCCGCCAAACCAGTTCATATGTACAGTGTACATCGTGTACAATACATTTGTATGACGAAGACCAGTTTATGTACATACACAAAGAAACTTATTTATAAATTATTTATGTAAAATTTAAAAATGTATTTTCTAAGGAGAAAGAATATTGTTACAAAACAAACGTAAGAATTCTCTAGTCTTTGAGTTAATCTTGATGTTTGCGCGCTGCAATTAGAACCGGTTTACGCGCTGTAATTAAAACCAGTTTGTGCGTTGTTTTTATAACCAGTTTCTGTGCTGTAATTAATACAGGTTTGCGTGCCGTCATTAGAACCGGTTTCAGGATTCTATACAAACAAATAAAGCAGGTTTCTTTTTTTGTATTTAACAGAATAAAAAAAAAACATGTACAACAGTACTATCCGATGCCGTGTCCGGGTGCGAATGCAGAATCCGGATTTTGAAACAGACTTCTTTGCAAATTTAGAATCACGGAATCGTTTTCCTGCGATTTTTTGAAACCATTGGCAAATAAACTGAACCGCAGCGCGGGAACAAAAAGATGTATTGGATGTATACGGGTTTCATCGTTGTTTTTAAAACAACCATGAATAAACAGAACAAACTTATGTGTTAAACACTAGAGTTTTAAAATTTATGTCGCTTATGCTTAAAAATAACATTTAATGTGAGTAGTGTTTGTATATTGTAAAGATCCTTGGTATAAATGAAGTTTTGAACGGATGTGATACAACTTTAATCTGAAAACATGAATGATTGAATAAACATCAAAAAATCAGTTTGCACTTATTGTAGAGAAAGATTTGAAGTAAAAAACTGTATTTTTCTGAAGCCAAGGCTAATTGCATGATCTTACCAGGGTAGGTGCAAATACTAAAGAATTCTGGCCCCTTCAAACAGCTAGGTTTTGTTCAAAGTTCAATCAAAAAAGAGTACGTCGGCTAGCATTCTTTAACAATGTTGAAACTTAAACAAATTGGCGCAAAAAAGTTGATGCCTTCTCAGTACTACTCCACAATTTTTGCAGGAATCTTAATTTTTGGCAAATAAAGATAATTCACGGTTCTTGACATGACGGGGATCAAACTGACAGATTATTTTGCTTCAATGTCTAACAAAGTTTTTTTTTAATTTTAGAATTATTATTTATTCAAACAATTTTGTAAGAATTCTCCAGATGGGTTTAAATTGCACAAATGGCCATTTTTCATTTGGGAATATTTTAGAGAAAATATAACACACTTTTAACTTTTTATTAGCTAGACTATTAAATCATTTGATTTAAGACTAGATGTACTTAATACAAAAATAGTTTAGGATTAAGTCTATAGATGTACTTTTAGTACAGCAATAGTTTAGGAGTAAGTGTATAGATGTACTTTTAGTACAACAATAGTTTAGGATTAAGTGTATAGATGTACTTTCAGCACAGCAATATTTTAGGATTATAGATGTACTTTCAGCACAGCAATAGTTAAGGATTAAGTCTATAGATGTACATTATACTTAGTACAACAATAGTTTAGGATTAAATCAGTTGTACTTGGTCCAATAACAATATAGATGTACTTTGTACAACAATAAACGTACTCATTCAACCAGATTAACCCCCCCTCTCCCATCTAAGGAATAATGTAAATTGTAAAAAATTCAGTAAAAGGTTTCTTTTTCATCTAATTCTCAATTTAACAAGAAAAAATGAGAAAATCTTTAAAAACTTTTATAAAATGCATTTTTGATTTTATAACCGAGTTTTTTGTCAGCTTTGAAGGTTTCCTTTAGAAAAAAGATAAAGTGAAGTAAAAACGAGGTTTCATCAACCACTGTGCACAAAAACAAGGTTTACAACATCAACCACTGTGATAAAAACAAGGTTTACAACATCAACCACTGTGATAAAAAAAATTATTACGCATTTGCATTCTGCGTAGTTTTACTTACTGTAAACCTGGTCCGATTTACTCCTTAGATTTCTGTCTGGTAAATGAGGATTTCTATCTCAAATTAATCTTTAATTGCAATGACTTCCTCATTTGTGCAGCAGGAGAAAAAATATAAAACTTCAAGACAATTATAGATGGAGAAATGACAATATTTTCATTCATTTTGCTCCGAGAAAGGTTTAAAGGACCATATTGAAATTACGTCTACGGTCCGGTAAATTCAATCATTTTGTTTTGTTCTAGCTTTTTATCCTATGTCGGAGTAAACATGTAACACGATAAATAATATGTTCTCGTTACAAACTTGATCCCTATATCTCTCCAACCTGATGGTGTAAACTATACAATTTGATCCACCAAAATGCATAATTTGAAATATCAAAGGTCTACGACATTGGGTTGCAAAGATATAGGGATGAAAAAATCAGAGTTTGTGTGGCAAAAACCTATAGAAAATTAGACAAGTTTGTGGCACCTGTTCTAAACCCGGATGTTTAAATATAATTTCCATCTAATAGAACCAAAATAGTTGTAAACCAATACAATCTGAATTAAATGATGTGTGGGGAAGGATAACTGTTTGAAGGACGGATATATCCAGGTACAAGGTTGGAACTGAGAAATGAATATTCAAGAATAGATTTTGTGCGTAGATTTTAAATTTAGATTAATTTGTAGATTAGATGGAGAAATACAAGTTTACAATCATTGAGCTGCTTACTCTGGAGGATTTTCTAGAGATTGAGTTCAAGGTTTTAAGAGGTTCAAAGAGAATTATTCAAAAAATTCTAAAAATATTAACTTTTAAGAGGGATCTGCAGTTAAAAGATTGAAGGGTGTATAACTAGCGTTTTTAAACCCGGCATTACAATAAAAATATTTTCCAAAAATACCAAAAACTTCATTCAATGCATACATGTACAAAATGCAAATGCAATATCGACATGATAATCTATTGGCAGAAGGTTTTGAGACCGAATAACTTGTGAGATTAGTTTTATTATTTGTAAAGGAATTTACTTACCTCAAATCCCTATATCACCCAAATAGGTTGTCAAGTACAATAGATGACAACACAGAACGCGTACACTTTCAGTACAGCTGTATTTACGTCATGAGTGTCAAATTCTGTGTCTGAAAAAACTATAAATAAAAGTGATAATGTAAGACTAGAGTGCTAATCTTTTAGTGAAATCAATGCAATTTTATGTATTCTTTTTTACTCTGTTTTCACACATCATCATTTAACGTTCTATTGACTAAATAACAGGGTTGAAACTTGACAATCTATTTGATATCACCCAGGTTTAAATGTAAGTAAAAAATTGACAATCTATGTTTAAATGTAAGTAAAAAATTTCGGTTATTCTTTGCCTTTAGATGTGGATCTTTTATTGGATTACAAGATAGATAGATTAATAGATCTCAAGCTATGGATCTAAAAACTATACTTTTGAAAAGCCCTTGAAAAATGGAGAAACATTTTTTGACCCTTTTTTTGGCATTTGTTCATCCCTCCCCAGCACCCAAACTATTAAAGTTTTCGGTCAAACTTTTTTTCAATGAGCTGGCCTTAAAAAATTGGGCTAGTAATATGCATTTCAACCCTATACCTATTCTCTAAGTTCTTTTTCTAGGGGGGGGGGGGGCGTGGGAGCCCCCCCAAGCTATGAATAGATTCAGACCCCCCAGCCTTCATAGGGTTAAACAAAGATATATTTTCCATTGCGTAGCTTAGATAATAAAATTAATCTTGTTTGGACGTGTATCTATGGGAAAACTTTAGAAGAATACGCAGTTAAAGTTCTCTCTTCTATACAAATTACAAATTAAATATGACATCGGAGTAAACCACAAATATAAATTATAGATAGATAAATAGATAGACAGACAGATTGATAGATAGATAGATAGATAGATAGATAGATAGATAGATAGATAGATAGATAGATAGATAGATAGATAGATAGATAGATAGATAGACAGACAGATATAAAGATTTGAATTTAGGTTCTAGAGCAGGGTTTTGCCAATTACTCTTTCAAACTACAACCAGAAATAATTTATTTAAATTGTTCATGTCCAGGGCTACAAAAAAGTACAGGAAAAGAGAGGATTTGGACTAAAATCAAAAGTTTCCACAATGGATATTCGGATTAAGTAGTTGGGATTAAAGGTTATCCATTCTAAAGTTCCCAGCTCCGGTCTGATTTATTTAATGAATGATTTCTATGGCTGTGTGGATACTAGATAATAAGATAAAAATGTTATTAAAAAAGTTATGGTTTACTTTATTTAATGATTCTCAGTTTCATTCCTTCATTTTTCTCCCATTTGTTATTTTATAAAAAGTTTATCTTAATGTTATTGCTTAAAGTGTTTGCTAGGCTAATCTGATTATTTACTCGATATTTGACAACCTGAATTGCACAATATTTTCACCTTGTTTTCACAAAAAAATCATGAAACTTTGTAGTTGAAGATATTTGTATTTTACTGTAGGCTATCATGGCGCTTAGCGCCCATCTTCTATTTCAACTTTTAATTGTTGCTCAATCTTTCAGCATTTTCTCTTCCGATAAAACAATACAAAAATTTTTTGCGAATTTACAATGTTTCGTGTATTTTTAAAATTTTATGAAAATTAAAATTTTTTTCAACTTTTGATTTTCTAGGCATTCATAAACCTTCTCTGTGAGGTCCCACGCAAAATTTGAGCCCGATCGGTTCAGTCGTTTCGATGTTTATTGGATACAAATAAACAAACAAAGTATGTATTTAGATTTAATATACTAGGCTTTTACGGCGCTTTGCGCCCATCTTCTATTTAAATTGTGAACATGTTCTTTTTATTTACATTTTAAAACAAAGAAGAAAAATTTCGCTGATTTTTAATAAGGAAATTCGCGGATTTTCAAGAATTTAAACTTTTTACAAAATTAAAAACCTTTAAAACACATTTTTAAAAAATTATTATCATTCATAAATCTTCCCTGTGGTCACGTGATGTCCCACAAAAAATTTGGGCCCGATCGGTTCAGCCGTTTTGACGTTTATTGGATACAAACATCTATATTAACATAAATTAACCAAATCTATATTAACATAAATTAACCAAATCTATATTAACATAAATTAACCAAATCAAAAGTTGGCCGTACTTGTCACAGAAAAAAATAATCAAAATAATGTTAAAGTCAAATTGAAAAACACAATTGCGTACGAAAATATAATGTTAATTTGAGGACAAAAAATGTCTGAAAACACTGTCGTAGCACTAGCGTAAACATAATTACAGTTATAATATAGTGGAAGCACGTGAAAAATTTACCTAGCCCCAAAAAGAATATTAGTTTTCGTGAAAAAGCATCAATTACAATATTTATGGATCACATATATAGATCTAACAGAATTCATGGTTTGAAATGTCTAAGGTCTATAACGACATTGAGTTGCAAAGATGGGTTTAGAAAATTTGAGTCTGTCGCAAAGATTCAATTCCTTAGGGGGAAGAGTTAAAAAAAGGGGAGGGGGGGGGCTGGAGTTAAGTATTGAAAAAGGCATAAGAGTCTAACAATAGAGTTGTAATGCATGATCATTGATCATAGGTCAATTTTGACAGGCCTGATTTTTATCATTAAAATATATAACTCTCTTGATTTATAAAACTTTTCAAAAAGTATATACTCCAGAAAATTGAAAATATACTTTTTGACAAACAGTAGAATGTGCACTTCAAAAAATAAGAAAATAACTATTTTTGGTCTTTTCCAATTTTTCTGGTTTTACTGGAGAATATTTTAACATTTACACAGATACATTTTTAGATGCGAAGTTTTTATATTCTGATCGTGAAGGAAAAAATTGGGTTAATGTATTGTCTTATAATGCGGCCAAGTTGGTTCGGTACGCAGCAGCTTCGTTGTTTCTTGAAAGCGAACATACAGACAAATAAAACGTTTTGCAATAAAATATTTGAGAAATAGAAATTTTTCCTTATTCTTGATTCAAATAGATATTTGCACATGTTTAGAAACGTTGGAAATTTAATTTTTTCAGACAATAATCTTCATCTATAATTGAGTGTAAAGGCCAAATCATAATCAAAATTCATACAAAATAAATCTAATATCTAGCTATGTCTATATTAATCATTGCAATAATGTGCAATCTGGAAATTCTAAACAAATTAGATCTAAACCAATTTTAAGCTGTCCTTGCAAAATAAATCATAAATATGATTCGTCTAAAAAGCTTAAATTAAACATTTTAATTATTAAATATTAAACATTTTGGGATTAGATTTGATGGTAGATTATCTTAAATTTCAAAGGATTGGATGGTTGATTATCTTTATTAAAAGAATTAAATGGTTTAACATCTTTATTTTTAAACGATTGGATGGTTATAATCTTTATTTTCAAAGTATTGGATGGTTGGAAATATTTTTTTTAAGAACTAGATGTTGAAAATCTTTTTTTTTAAATAATTGGATGGTAGAAAATTTTTCTTTTCAAGAA
Organism: Eurytemora carolleeae; assembly: GCF_000591075.1. Classification (NCBI taxonomy): domain Eukaryota; kingdom Metazoa; phylum Arthropoda; class Copepoda; order Calanoida; family Temoridae; genus Eurytemora; species Eurytemora carolleeae. The sequence continues at coordinate 136,813 of NW_019396036.1, forward strand.
ATGGATGGTTGAAAATCTTTATTTTTAAAGAACTGGATGGTTGAAAATGTTTGATTATATAAGGTTAGGTTTATGTTAAATTCTCCACTTATCTTTTAGGTTCTCTTAGCAACAGGACGGTTCCAAGTTCTCCGGTATAGACCCTGAATCAGCCTCGTCTCACCAAAACCATGCATCCAGACCCCGCCTCCTCCCCCGGCCCCTCCTCATCCAGACCCAGCCTCCCCCCC
>NW_019396036.1:137612-143269 GCF_000591075.1 Eurytemora carolleeae
ACACTCTCTCTCTCTCTCTCTCTCTCTCTCCATCCTTCTATTCTAATCTTCTATCTCTATCCTTCTATTCTAATCCTCTCCCTCCCCATTCTTTTATTCTTTTCCTCTCTCTCTCCATCCTTCTATTCTTTTCCTTTCTCTCTCTATCCTTCTATTCTTTTCATCTCTGTACTATTCTTTCCTTCTATTTTTTTCATCTCACTATTCCTTCCTCCTAATTGTATCGAGCAATCCTGTAGTGTTCATTTATCCTGCTCTTCTCTCCTCTAAGAGAAAATATTTTGTCCAAACTGCATTCTGCAGCCCGGGACTCCAATAGAAGTACGAATGCATTTTCTTGTATTTGCTCCAGGTTGGGCTGGAACTAAGGAAGAGTAGTTTTGAAAAGAATTTACCCTTGGCACTAATGAAAACTGTATCTATATAATGTTATTAAGAAGTGTTCAATAGCCCAAGATAATATTTACTTAAAAGATAGAAGATCTTCATTCCATGTATCTCACAGGTCTGTGAGGTCCATGGTGGTTCAATCAAAGGTGTATCTATAAAAACGCTACCTTATTAAAACGCTACACTATAAACACGCAACCTATGAAAACGCTACCCTATAAAAACGCTACCCTATAAAAACGCTACCCTATTAAACGCTACACTATAAAAACGTTACCAAGGCTAAATTCGCTACTATTTTTATTTGAAAACCATTGATTATGATTAAAGCTAAGACATTAAATTATTGAATGTATTAATTGAAATGAGAGATATTGTATACATATTCATTAATATATAAATATATTTACCAAAGTTACAATTAAATTATCGAAACTAATGAAATCATTGCGTATTAAATGTATTAAATATCATAAAGATATTGGGACTCATTGCATATTCTATTCTTTTGCATTGCAGAGCATAACATATCTATAATACATAAAGATATTGGGACTCATTGCATATTCTATTCTTTTGCATTGCAGAGCATAACATATCTATAATACATAAAGATATTGGGACTCATTGCATATTCTATTCTTTTGCATTGCAGAGCATAACATATCTATAATACATAAAGATATTGGGANATGGTAACAAGTTAAAGGTATTGTTCAATATCGTACTTCTCCCCCTTCACCCTCCCTCCCCGTACCCTCTATAAAGATAAATGTGGAACTAACATCTACTTTTTTTAACTCTACAGAGGTTTGGGCCATCACCATCATCGAATTTTAGATAGAAACATATATACAAAAAACGATATTTACAAGTAGGCGGTCATCACACTTTTTCTTAATTTAAATATTTTACTTCAGTAATTATTCAGCAACTATGTTAAGAGCTTTCATTCTGTTAGTATATTTTACATATATTGTAAAAACTTTACCAAGTCTTCCTGAACATAAGTTTTCTAAAACTGTGCAGGATGGAACTAGAACCATTATTATCGATGGAGTGAGAACAAAAACTTCTGTTAAAAAAGTGTTTGTTAAACTGAAAGAGAAGCTATGTGTATAGAAAGATAAGAATTATTGGAAAGAAATCGGCTCGCAAAGTAAGGGCTCAATTTGTTTGTACTTCCTGTTATCGGGAGAAAATATACAAGTTGTTTTGCTACTGTACTGCTCCAAGATCAAGCGGAAGGTGAAAATATATACAAGTTGTTTTGCTACTGTACTGCTCCAAGATCAAGAGGAAGATGAAAATATATACAAGTTGTTTTGCTACTGTACTGCTCCAAGATCAAGAGGAAGATGAAAATATATANTCAAAGTTCCATGAACAAGTATTGGATGTATATATCTGGTATAGAAGATCAAGTTTCAAAGTTCCATGAACAAGTATTGGATGTATATATCTGGTATAGAAGATCAAGTTTCAAAGTTCCATGAACAAGTATTGGATGTATATATCTGGTATATAAGATCAAGTTTCAAAGTTCCATGAACAAGTATTGGATGTATTATATCTGGTATAGAAGATCAAGTTTCAAATTCCATAAACAAGTATTGAATGAGCCGAGAAATGATCCTTGCCAGGCAATCCCCACTACATAATAGAAAACCAGGTAAAAATTATATTTGAGGATATTTATTTTTCAATTTACGACTATGGAAATTTTAAAATATAAACATGAATTATGAACTTTTGAATTATTCAAATCTTGGACACACACACAAACAGGCAATAAACTTGTAGCGAATATAGTCTATGTAGCGTTTTCGTAGGGTAGCGTTTTTGTTAGGTAGCGTTTATATAATGAAGCGTTTTTATAGGGTAGCGTATGACCCAATCAAATACATATATATAAATCATAAATAGAGAATGTTCTTGTTTAAAGATTAAAACTATTGTTCAGCTATTTTTTTTGTTCTAATGTAACCAGAAAAAGAGAAGGGAACCAGGGAAGGAATGGATAAGTACAAGGCAAGGAAAGGAAGGATTGACAAGGAAGAAATGAATGAAAACAAGGGAAAAAAGAAATGAGAGGAAGGGAATGCATAAGAACAAAGAGACGGAGAACAGAGGAAGGAATAATAACAAGGGAAAGAGGGAATGAGAACAAGGGAAGGAGGGATTGAGAACATCGAAGGGGGAATAAGAACAAGGGAAGAGGGAATGATAACAAAGGAAGGGGGAATGAGAACAAGGGAAGGGGAAATGTAAACAAAGGAAGGCGGGAATGAGAACAAGGGAAGGGGGAATGATAACAAGGGTAGGAGTAATGAGAACAAGGAAAGGGGAAATGAGAACAAAGTAAAGGGAGAATGAGGACAAGGGAAGGGGGAATGAGGACAAAGGAAGGGGGAATGAGAACAAGGGAAGAGNGGACAAGGGAAGGAGGAATGAGAAGAAGGGAAGGGGAATGAGGACAAGGGAAGGAGGAATGAGAAGAAGGGAAGGGGAATGAGGACAAGGGAAGGAGGAATAAGAAGAAGGGAAGGGGGAATGAGAACAAAGTAAGGTGGGAATGAGAACAAAGGAAGGGGAAATGAAAACAAAGAAAAGAAATGAAAACAATGAAAGGGTAATTTAGAAAAAGAAATCTGTTTTTCTTTACAAAAGTATTTTTTAACTTTATAAATGCAATAACTGCCGACAGAAAACTAAAACTCATTCGTTTCAAAAATATCCAAGTACGTTTGATGTATTTAATTTGATGCAATAAGAATTAAGATGAATTCCAAAGAATTATAAGAAAATAATTAGATATAAGCAACTATGGAGAACTAGGATCTAGAATCTGGAACAACGAAAGTTGTATGGAGAGTGAGAGCTGTGAGACGGAGCCTAGGTTTTGCTTCTCTTTTTCTCCTCTCCGTCTCTTAGTTCACGGTTCGGAGCAAAAACCCCACCTCGGATCTAGGTCATATGGGAAAAACTTCTCCGCCGCAAAAAAAGTCATTATCATTTGGGGAGGCCTGCGGGTACTCATAAAACTAGGATTGTGTGACCTCTGAATATTAATAATGATAATATTTACGAGCGCAGTAGGTTTAATGGATTTACACAATAAGAAATACCTCAGGAGTCAGGACTAGGTTTCACCAGAATTGGCGCCATTTTATTTATATTGTCGTCTTCATAAAGTAAACTATTGTGTTAAACATTCGGCTTTTTATAGATATTAAAAACATTTGTGTCCTACATTTTATAATCAATAAACGGAGGAAATTAGAAAATTATTTTAACACGTTTCTTTAAAATGCTGCAATTCAGAAAATTTTCAATTTCCCTTGTCGTATTTAGAAGAACCAGTAAGGAATAAATACTTCTGTTTAATTGTATAGAATATATACTCCTATATATTTGGGACACCCTGTATAGAATATATACTCCTATATATTTGGGACACCCTGTAAAGAATATATACTCCTATATATTTGGGACACTCTGTATAGAATATATATTCCTATATATTTGGGACACTCTGTATAGGATATGTACTCCTATATATTTGGGACACCCCGTATAGAATATAAACTCCTATATATTTGGGACACCCTGTATAGAATATATACTCCTATATATTTGGGACACCCTGTATAGAATATATATTCCTATATATTTGGGACACTCTGTATATAATATATACTTCTACATATTTGGGACACCCTTTATAGAATATATACTCCTATATATTTGGGACACCCTGTATAGGATATATACTCCTATATATTTGGGACACCCTGTATAGAATATATACTCCTATATATTTGGGACACCCCCTATAGAATATATACTCCTATATATTTGGGACACCCTGTATAGAAAATATACTCCTATATATTTGGGACATCCTCTATAGAATATATATTCCTATTATTTGGGACACCCTGTATATAATATATACTCCTATATATTTGGGACACTCTGGATAGAATATATACTTCTATATATTTGGGACACCCTGTATAGAATATATACTCCTATATATTTGGGACACCCTGTATAGGATATATACTTCTATATATATATGGGACACCCTGTATAGAATATATACTTCTACATATTTGGGACACCCTGTATAGAAAATATACTCCTATGAGGAGTGAAGTTAAAGTAAATACTTTGTTCAGTTTTTCCATTTCCTCTGAATCTCGGGCTCTTTGTTTGGTAAAGAGGGAAAGTTACTTAACTTCACTTTCAATAATAAATACAAATAAAATGTTAGTTATAATTACTAGGCTTTTAGGGCGCTTCGCGCCCATCTTCTATTTCAATTGTGAACATTTTCTCTTTGTATACATTGTAAAACAGAAACAAAAAAGAGTTGCGGATTTTTAACATTTCATGAAAATCGAATTCTGTTGGAGGCAATTTTTTGAAATTTTGATTATCTATAAACCTTCCTTGGGGACATGTGAAGTCCCACACAAAATTTGGGCCCGATCGGTTCAGCCGTTTTGGCGTTTATTGGATACAAACAAACGAATAAACAAACAGACAAACAAAGTATAAATATACTAGAAATTATAAATACATTTTTTATAATTTTTGCTTTAAAATAAAATTGATAAAAAAAGAAACAGAAAAGAAAGCTAACGATAAATCTTTTTTTAAAAGGTATAAGCTTAGAACATGGTGTCCCACGAACCATAACAGTTGGAGAATAGTTGAAAATGTCTTTTTCCATATTTTTTTTTAAGTTGTTTGATACCAAAGAGAATAATAAGAAATATTATATGGCAGTCATATTATAGTAAAATGATATCAAAGTAAAATATATATTAGTAACAGATTTTTTTAACGAAATAAACTGCAAATAGACTTTGATATATAAAACAGAATGAGGAAACAGACATTAAAAACAAATCACCAACTGTCAGGTTTCGCGGAGCACCTTATATGATATGATTAATAAATGGATATTTTGAAAAGGTTTTAAAATTAAAGGAAACATACTCAAAGAGACTGTATAGGCCTAGTTTCAAGAAACCCTCTTATTGTAGAGTGCAGTGTTCAAGAAACCCTCTAACTGTAGAGTGCAGTGTTCAAGAAACCCTCTTATTGTAGAGTGGAGTATTCAAGAAACCCTTTTATTGTAGAGTGCAGTGTTCAAGAAACCCTCTTATTGTAGAGTGGAGTATTCAAGAAACCCTCTAATTGTAGAGTGCAGTGTTCAAGAAACCCTCTTATTGTAGAGTGCAGTGTTCAAGAAA
>NW_019396036.1:143334-202104 GCF_000591075.1 Eurytemora carolleeae
GTAATGTACAACAATAGCGCACACTACAGAGTTCGTAATGTACAACAATAGCACACACTACAGAGTTTGTAATGTACAACAATAGCACACACTACAGAGTTTGTAATGTACAACAATAGCGCACACTACAGAGTTCGTAATGTACAACAAAAGCGCACATTACAGATACTCTAAAATTCAAAATTACGTCTACAGACCCCTTTAAGGTTAGAAGGAAAAGATTTAATCGATTTAGGAAATTGAAATCAACAGGGAGTCCAATGGGAATTAAATAACTCGTATTTAATTTGCGGAGCATTTATTTAAGAACCATAACAGTATTTGTCGCTATCTCATTCTTCAAAAATTAATTTACTGATTAGAAGAAAATCTATCAAACTCCGAAAGTCTAAAAACTAGGATTTATTAAGAATTAAATATCAAAGAAAACAAAAAATATAATTTATATAAATATATTTTTATGCTCATTGAGAATTTCTACATTAAATTCTCCTGCTTATCGAAAATCTCTGTATTAAATTCTCTTACTTACTAAGAATTTCTGTAATTAATTCTCTTACTTGTTAAGAATCTTTGCATTAAATTCTCTTACTTATTGGGAATCTCTGTATGAAATTCTCTTATTTATTGAGAATCTCTGTATTAAATTCTCTTATTCATTGAGAATCTGTTTTAAATTTTCTTATTTATTGAGAATCTCTGTATTAAATTTCCTTGCTTATTGAGAATCTCTGTATTAAATTCTCTTATTTATTGAGAATCTCTGTTTTAAATTCTCTTATTTATTGAGAATCTCTGTATTAAATTTCCTTACTTATTGAGAATCTCTGTATTAATTATTCTCTTATTTATTGAGAATCTCTGTAGTTAATTTCCTTCCTTATTGAGAATCTCTGTATTAAATTGCGGTCCAGGAACTAAGCTTTTTGTTTGATTTCCGCATTAATAAATATTTAATGTGTTTTTGTTGATATTTCTTGTGCTTATTTCGATTTTCAATCAATTTCAGGGAATCTTTTATATTTCATGGCTTTAGTATTTTAGTGTCTTCTTTCTCTTATCTTTACTTAGCTCCCCCTCTCTTCTGTTCTGTGTTCTTTGTTCTATATCCTGTGTTCCCTGTTCTGTGTTCTCTGTTCTCTGTTCTGTGTCATGTGTTCTATATTCTGTGTTCTCTGTTCTGTTCTGTTCTGTTCTGTTCTGTTCTGTTCTGTTCTGTTCTGTTCTGTTCTATTCTGTTCTTTTCTGTTCTGTTCTTCACTCACCATCTCCTCTTATTTCTCCTATCTACATCTTTCCATTTGCTCCCCTCCTGTTTCATAAGGTGAAAAGGTGTAAATTATATTTAATATAGAACACTTCATATCAGTATATAGTTCCGGGTCGGAGAAACTGTTTATGCACACATCTTGTCTGTAAAATACTGATTTATTGGTAGCATTAAACCATGGAGATAAAACCCACCAGTTATGCACACAAATAAGGCGGAACAAATGCGTAAAAAGTGCGTAAGTTCAAAGATTGATTTTTTGCGCGTAAAAAGACGCAGAACGTGCGTGCGGAATGTGCGCACTACACCAGGGATTGACTGCTAGACTGTAGGTTATGATTTGAATATTGAAGGAACGGTTTTTATCCGTGTTTTTGCTCCAGGTTCTGGAGCCGGGAACGATCTGCTCAATGCCAGGAATTCTATAGAAGAAGACGGGGGGAGGGGGAGAGTGTAAAAGTATGAGAATGAGAGATAAATATCCCCTAGACGTCCCGGGGTCGGAGTTAGATTACTCCGAGGAACCAGGAACTTAACACATAGTTACGGGTAGGGCAGAGAACGAAGATAAAAAATATCTTTTTATTGTTATTTTAATATTTTTCCTCGAGTGGTTTTAAATGAAAGTGCTTTAACCCTCTTGTCTCGTATCCTCCAGTTTTCTCTTCAAATCATGAAGACTATCTATCAATCTTTTCGCGCAAAATTATAATGCGACATTTTGCACTTTACTTGCAATTTCTCTTATATATTACGTGAGATGATAGAGGCTGCAGGGTCACCGAGCTGTTGGGTAATAACTAAATTGGAGTGTAGTTTTTTAATCAACATTATATTATAGTATTTATACATTGATTTAGCTGGTCTTCTTCTTTTTATTTAATAAAAGTCAAATTATTATAACTTGAGATTGGTTTACGGCCGGTAAGGAATTAATTACTACTCCATAAAAAGATTTTTTTTCTTCAAAATTTGGAAAATCCAAAAATTAACCAGAATAATCTGCTAAATTTATTCAGTGGTATTGTTTTTTAATCAAAGTAAAAAATTTACAGATTTAAAATCCTGAAAACAAAACTTAAAATGTGACTTGTCTGAGGTTTTTGTCACTGACTCGGGGTGTCCAGATCTGCAGAACGATCTAAGACTGCATAATGTATTTGATGCATGAGGGTTGCTAGACCTAAGAAGTAGTACTGTGTCCTATACATTTTTCGGAATGTAAAATATATAGATAAGAAGTTCGCAGAAAAGCCAAAATTGGAAGAAAAGTTTTTTTACAATATTTTTATAATTAATTTCTTATAATTTTTGTAAAATAAAATGTTACGAGGCATATTTAACATATAATTATATATAATTTCAAATGTTCATCTTTTAAGTTTTTTCTCCTTTCTCCATCTGCACGTCCGCAGTTTCTCTTTTTCTTGCCTCCCTTTTCCCGTCCATTTACGGCGCTGCTTTTGAAAGAATGTTTACGAGTCGCTGTCTTTGCGCCATTTTAAGAATATGCACGATCACCCTTTCATTGTATAGATGTCCCTCTCTCCGTTTGTTTTGTTTTGCTTAATTGTAAATTGCAACCTCAGCGTTGAGTATTCTACTTGCATGTCCTAGGTTACCACTCCTGCACTTCAAGATAGTTATTATTTGCAGCGAGGGAGCACTAGCTTCCCTGCTATGAACCTCACATTTTTACTTTCGTGTACAAGGTTTGCTATTCAACGAAGGATAATCAAGTGACCCACTCAGAGGTAATTTTGTTCTGTAGACAGAAATCCGTTTTTTGGTCACCCTGGAGACAGAAATCCGTTTTTTTGGTCACCCTGGAGACAGAAATCCGTTTTTTGGTCACCCTGGAGACAGAAATCCGTTTTTGGTCACCCTGGAGACAAACCTCTTGGATTTTCTGGGTCACCGTGTAAAAAAAAAACTCTGGGGTTCACGACGACGACAATCTTAAGTGTTTCACCATGTAGATTGAAAATTAACCTATTAAGTAAAGTCTGAGCAAGTAAATGCATTGGTTCATGCTCCTTGGATCTATCAAAAATTAAGTCTTACACTCGTCTTCCTATTGTTTCATGGGTCCCATAATATATCACCCTGTAAATCGCCTGCACACCAGAAAGAGACACCCTGTGACTGAAATGTTTGTATGCACAATAGAGAACATAAAGGTTTACAAGCAAACCAAAGATAAAAAGTAAAGAGGTATTTAATCTATTAAATATTACATTTACCATTCACTTCCCATCATTAGCTAGTGCTAACACACACGTATATATCTGGCACACAAACTGTTATTTTAGAACTTAAATCTGGAACCAAGATGGGACGAGTTTACAGGGTTAGTCACACAGAACGAGATTTATAAGATGAAAAAAAAAACAGAATTAAATGGAGTAACTTTTTAAAGATTTTTAAATCCTGAGTTTGAGCGCAAATTCGATGTACTTTGGGGGTATATACGTTTTCAGAATTAGTTTTTTTAAATTATTAAATAACGACGACATAAAATGTAAAAAAGTTCTACAGTAAACTACAGACGTCATGTATAGGAACATGTTGAGAAATAAAAATTAATCTTATCATCGAAAATAAGTAATCTTGTTCAATTATTAGTTTCTATTATCTCATTATTCACAAAGTTTTCGCAGATTTTCTAGAATTATTAAGACGACATTTGAAGAATTTGAAGAAATCTGCGAATAAATTCAAAGAAAATTAGAAATTCAATATAATAATGAAAACGAAATAATCGATTTTAGCATTGATTTATTGACAAATTTCTTTTGAGAAATATGTTCCTAACCATCTAATTAGATTACTGTATAATTTTTACTTTATTTTTCGTTGTCGTTATTTAATAATTTTAAAAAAATAATTCTGAAACGTATCCACCCCCAGAGTTTTGAACGTCGAATTTGCGCTCAAACTCAGGATTTACAGATCTTTAAAAAGTTTAATATGTCTCAAATGAATCCAAACAGTTCAACTACCTTACATAGCCGGTCACTCCCTTTAATTCATTCTTCAGATCCCTTCACCTAAAAGCTTGCTAATTTATCTAGGTTTCCGACTTATTTAATATTCTGTTAAAAGTATATTTTTAGATTAGAAAAAAAGATAAACCTTCACGTCGTAATTATACTCCCTTCCCGTCTAATCCTACAAATAAAAATAGACTAGATTTTCAACGAAAGTGGATTTTAATTGCGAGCCTTTTAGTTTCGCGCATTTCCGATTGGAAGAATTGGAAACCCTAGTTACATAACGACCTTTAACTCTTTGGATGCAATGACTTGCAGGTTTTATTATAATTTTTAATTGTGAAGGAAACATGTTTACAGCTGCAGTGAATAATGTAAGTAAGAATCACACAAAGATTGCTGCTAAAAGTTGCATACATTTTTACGACTGGGTCGCAACACCTTGGCTTTTACCTCTATAATTTACTTTTACAGTTTAACTGTTTAGTAGCCATAGACATGTACAATCTAGAACTATAAAGCACTTGTTCTCAGCTTTAGTTCTTTACAGGATAATAGGCAAAATTACTGGAATTAAGACTGAGCAAATTCTGTAGTTGTCGCTGTAATCTCATCTGTTGTGGGTACCCTGTATAAAGGGGGTCCAAGAAAATGTAAGACTTTAAAGAACTCTTAAAGAGAGAGGCCGGCTATGTAACATATTTGATCTGAGAATGCAGTATTGTAGAGAAAAACTTTAGGATTTAATAGATACCAATGAGACATTTTTACGGTGATACAATTCTTAAATAAGTGAGTAAAGTCGTTTGCAATATTTCACCAGTTGTTTCAGACAGCATTTGTTTTCTACAATACTATTTTACTAATTAGTTACATTTATACAAACAGGTTAAGGAAAATATTTAACTTCTATAATCAAGTTATTAAGTTATTAAAATCAATTTAAATATCTCGCAGGTTTCTTGCTAGGGTCGCTTGTTGGAAGTTTTCTTCATTTTAATTGTGAAAACGACATTTTGAAGAAATCTGGGGAAAAAAACTATAGAAACAGCGAAGGTAATTGTGTTAATGAAGTTGTCGATTCTACGGTTCTACTACTGGCTTTCATCGATAACTTCTTTTAAGAAATATGTTTCTAAACATAAAATTAGTTCTAAATTAATCTTTTTTATAAGTTTTGTCTGGTTTATTAAATAATTAAAAAAACGTTTCTTCTGCTGGCTGAAACAACTGGTGAGATATTACAAACGACTTTACGCTCCTGTACACCGAAATAATGTCTTTTTGGTATCAAATGAATTTGAAGTTTTCTCTACAATACTGCACTATCAGCTCAAATATGTTACATAGCCGGTCTCCCCCTTTAAATTCGGTCTTCTACATTTGGTACAATGGGACTCATACGCGGTAGAATAGAAAGACTACTGTTATACTCAAGTTATTATCTAAATAGTCGATTTCAAACTATAGCTGATAAATCTATCTGCGTTATAACAATTAGGTTACTTAACTGAAGTCCCCCGGTACCATAGTTTTATGGTTCCTACTGTGCGTGTCTACAATCTGAAAGTGCTTAACAATTGATGAGGTAACTACATAATTCAGATCTCAGTTTCCAAAATTTTAACTGTTTTTCATGGTACTTAAAAAACAAAAACCCATAAAAATAAAACGTGCAGTTCATAATAATAAATCAAAGCATGAGTATACAAGTAACGGCTTGAAGTTATATCTCTATGTATTTTTGATATTCAAAGTTTTGTCAAAGAAGATATATTTTATTTATATTATACATTACGAAAAATGATGAGGGTCTTTGTCGTTTCCTCTTACTGTATAATTTTGATTAGATTTACGAACAATATTAATTTGAAGCATGAATAAATTTAAATTTGGACTAGTCTTTTTATTTGTCCGTCAACTCTTTAGGAACAAAACTTGCAGACTCCATTTTCAAAATCCCAAGATTACATCTATTATTGCTTAGATACGTACTATAAGAACTCTTCGTGTTTATTGGAGCACCCTGGGATATCCTATGATACTGTGAGAGAAGAGGGATGATCTTGAAGATCCAGGGTTTAAAAGCTCCAAGGGATAGAAATTGGTAAGAATTTAAACATCAAAGAAAAGATGCGGGATTATAGAAGATGCAATCCCTCAGAGCAAACCAAAAATAGATAAAATGTATTTTCACATAACTCTCGTATCCTTATCCATTGATCCTATCCAACCTTGTATAATTTTCTTAATCTAGATTTTTATAAATCTAAACCAGGCAAACACAAAAACTTGATGAAAAATTACTCCAAACCTTTAAATCTAAATGTATTTCCAAGTTTCCGTACGAGCTATAGATCTGTAATCCAGACCACCAACCTATCCTAATCCGACCCGTTTCTCAACCAAATACATACTAAATTCGTGCCACAGATTTCTTTCTTGATTTCTTTTTTTCTAATCCTTAATAAATACTCATCTTCTCTGGTCCATAATAAATAAAATGTTTATGACGGTTTTGTAACAATTTATCAAAAGAATATATTTACTAGATCTTTATCACATTTTCGAGTCGGTTTCACCAGGCTTGTTTCTCCGGGTTCCTGGTTTAACTAGTCGAACTGGAGAACCTGGAGCTGGAAGCTCCGAGACCAATCTTAGGTTGGAAAGCTGAACCCCTGCTGGAGCTCGAAACTGTTGAGGTGTGTTGGGTGTAGGGAGAAGATTTTGTATAGGTTTAAGACCTAGAGGAGAGGAAGGAGGACGGAAAGGAGCTGACAAGGGTTGTATTCCAGCCAAACTTGAACCCGAGGTATTCAATCTTTGAGAGGATCCTCCATTCTGTTCTAGGGTTGGACGTTTAGACGGGGTCAAGAGATCCTGAAAGTTAAACCCAAGTTTGGATGCAGGACGTTTTCTTGAATAGGTTCTAGTAGCAGGGGTAGCTGGAGAACTTACATTGGAGTAAACCGAGTGAACTGACGGTAAGTTAGCGTAGAGCTGACAGGTGGCAGGATCAGGAGCCCTGGAGCTCGGGGTATCCTCGGCGACAGAACTCGCCATGCTGGCAGGTTCGTATGGATCAGTTGCGGATAAGTTTTCCTCTCCGTTCTCGTTCTGAAAGAGAACCTCGGGTTCCGAGGGGGTCGTTACGGACATCTTGGCCGGCCAGTAAAACAGTTTCACGATCCTATCAACCAACCGTTGATCTGCTTCAACCTGATCTTTCATCTTCTCCTGCTCCTCAGCCTTCAATGTAATTCAAGGTTTATTGAAATTAATTTATAGGAATTTACAATAATTTTAATTAAAAAAGAATGAGAAATTTTAAATAAAAGTTGCTTAAAATAGACATAAAAATTCCTGGAAAATAGAAACTATTCCAAGATGAAAAGAATAATACTAAAATAATCTTACCGATGCATTCATGAGCGGAGTAAACAAGGTTTGTCCAACCTTGGCACGTCGAATTATATCGACGTTGTTTACTCCGGTTCTTAATATTTTCTTGGTGTTCCCAGCACAATAATTTCGCACTATAGCAAGTGGGTCAGCTTCCGCCTCCCTGGCGAGCTCCGCCGTGTAATCAGCGTGAAGCAGGATCCCCCTAAAAGCCCTGAGCGAGGCAATGGTCGGCATTAACAGATCCGTCTTCACAGTTTCAGCTTCTTTCCTCGATCCTTCTCCATCGATCCCGTCCGTGGATCTTCTACCGTAGGTCGTCCGACGTACCTTCTTTGCCTCAGGACTCTCAGCCTCAGTGATATCTGATTGGAACCAGTAGCTCTCCAGCACCTGGCGTTCTCCAGAGTTTAACGCGTTAATCTTCTCTGGACTCAGGTTTGATTTAAAGGTTGAGAAATCAAGGATTCCGTCCAGGTTCCTCGCTGCAATATTAATAAAGCCCAGCTCCTCCTCGCTTAGATTAACCTTGTATCTACGCTGTCTGGTTGTAAAACTGGGGTTTAGAAATCTACTGATCTCCCGATCCATAACAGTCGTTCTCTCCAAACCCAACTTAACCCGGGTCACTTCACGTTTAGGTTTCAATCTGTTAGGACGACCTACACGCTTTTTTCTCAAAAGCTTTGAGAGATTGAGAGGTTTCGAATGAATTGCATCCTCTTGATCAGGAAGGGTTCGGAGCCGGGGAGGAGGAAGCGGAACTAGGGGTTTAGGTTTAATCTCAGGTAGCAAAGTTTGTATGTGTCGGACAAACTTGCTTAGGAGAGAGTTCTTCACAACCGTTCCATTAGGAAGAGACGTCTCCTCCTCCAGGTTTATTTTAGCAATCTGTATATCTGATACTACTGGCTCCTCGTCTATCCTTGTAATCCAATCCTGGAACTTCTTATCTAATTCATCAAACACGCGGTCTCTCCTCTTTGCAGCGTTCCTGTTAGTGTCCATCTGAGACAAGGTTTCATGCAAGTTCTCTGGGTTCTTCTTAAACAGGTTAAAGATACCATTGAACCTCTGCCTACAGCGGGTTCGGCTCCGAGATCCACTGTCGTTAAACCTCTCCGCAATCTTCGCCCAGCTTTTAAGACCAAATTGCTTGACACTCTGTAGAAGAAGGATATCATCCTGTTGGGTCCAGGGTCTGTAGTCGCACTTCAAGTGATTGTTCCAATGGCAGTGAACCTGCAAAAAGACAAGGTCATAGGAACCCATTGATCAACATTTTTCATCTAAAATTATGCGGCTCAGTCAGTTTATTTACCCCCTAGCGGTTTCCGGTCAACATCAATCCTTTTATGCATTTTGTTTTAAATTATCTATTGAAGAATCTTCAGTCTATCCCGTATATCACATTAAATCAACCGGATTACACTCTCAACCATAAGGTTAAGTCTCTGGCATAATGTTATTATTGTTAAAGGACAAGACAACCAAGCATTCAATTAAATATGGGTCAGCACTCGTAGCCGCCTAAGCGTATATGCAATATACGAATTTCAAACGATTTTAAGCACAAATTTGTAAACTGTAGTTGATCAAATTGGATGGTTTATTAATAATTATTAATCGGCGACAGCTAAAAACAATTGCAAGAAATTATTCGTGTAAAGAAGACACTTAGAAAAATGTTTTAATTCAGAATTGCTTCTGAATAATTCGGCAGCTTACAATTTTTTTAAAAAAATTTACTTTAAATTTACACCACATTTGATGTTGACGGTTCATTGAACAGGATTTACCTGCATAGGGGTTCGGGAAGGAATTAGCTCTGTAATTTTGGACCAATCTCTTCCGTAGAGTCGTTCTCCTAGAACCAGAAGCCATTCCTCATAATATCTCCAGGAACCGTGTCTAGCAGGAGCAAACATAAAACAAATGTTTTCCAACCCATCCCTGCATACATACAGCAGACTTTTCTGTTATGTTGCTTACAAAATGGGGTTTTGTACTTTTACAATGTACAGTAGGTCTCAAAAAGCTGTGTCAATAGGAAGACGACATTTAAGCAATGCGTGTTTTTGAAGTTGAAGCAATCAAATAATACCAGTAGAATAAAAGTCAACTTGAGGATTTAATGTTCATTAAACTATCAAAAATTGTATATTGTGTCTTACAGTCTTGTTGCTATTTCACGGTTTTATGGTATAACTGTTTTGTGTTTAGGAAATTTTTGGTCTGAAAACAAACGATTAACATAGAACACAAAAGTTAAGTCGAAATTTTCTTCTCAGTTCTCACGACATTTAAAAAAAAAGATAAATATTTGAAAAAAATACATTTTGTGTTAAAATCGATACCGTGACATTTCCTAAAAGTACATTTTATTTTGTCCCGAGTTAAGGTTAGATTTATAAATGCACTGTTGCACCTCCATCGATCCTCTTAATGGAAAGCTAAAAGCGAAATAAAGTTTGACATCATTCTTGACAGTTTTTTTTGGACATTGAAGACATAAGATACTAAATCAACTATTTATTTGGTATTTTTTGTTAAAAATAGTTTTAAGTAATAGAAAGATAATATTTTGAGTGGATTACACTAATCTTATGTTAATCCTATGTTTGTAGAAACAGTTTTAGTTCAGTTCCACATATTTTTCTCAAAATCAGATTGACATAAAAATAGTTACTAATACTTAATAAATTCGAATTATATCCCTGTTTGTTATCAATGTACAGTGTACACTTTCCTTAAAGGGGCTGTACACGAAATTTCAAACGAACCTTCATTTATAAAAATTGGAATGTTCGATTCACTTCAGTACCCTTTAAACCTTTATCTAGATAACAAGGAATAAGTTATCTTCGTTCTTCTATCTTAACTCTATAAAGGCTGAGGGGTCTGAATCTATGTACAACCTGGGGGGAGGGGGCTGTCCTACGCCCCCCACAATAGAAAAAGGTCTTTAGTAGGTAATGGGTTGAAATGCATGTTCATAGCCCAAATTTTCAAGGCCAGCTCATTAAAAAAATTAAACTTGAATAGTTTTGGGTGATAGGAAGGTTTGAAAAATAATGCCACAGAAAGGGTAAAAACTGTAAAAAATATTTTTTTTGTTTTGGATAAATATTAAGATGCGACACGTGTTTCTATATCAATTTTTCAAGGGCTTTTCAAAGTTCAATTTTTAGATCTGTAGCTTTAGTTACAAAAACGTTATTTCATAAAAAGTGAAAATATTTTAAGGTGGTAGTGTCAACAATGAGAGTGCAAGTGCAAAAAAACCCCAGCCTTTTTAGGTTTCAATTACTAAATTCTGACCGTTTTCTCCAGCCTCTTTGCAGCATAAATCAACAAGAGGAACCACAGATGAGAATGATTAATTTTCAGATGGAAAATAAAGATATTTCCTGAATCCTTAATTGAACAAGGTACTGTTGTGAATCGGGTTTGCTACTTTAATTTTTTTTTTAAATGATGATCACTTGAACATTACCGTCCCTTTGATTAACCCCCCTTTAGTAGTGTTTAATGTTTATGTTTGGTTTCCTAATTGTTTCTCTAAGACTGTATGTATATCTCTGATAACATTGATCCTTCGTTCTCCTAAACAATATAAGCAGTGCTTAGGATCCATTGAATTTGGATGCGGATCCATTTACAGGTTATGAACATTTCTTTAGGATTTACTGATTTTTTGAACAGGATATTTTAGACCAGGGAATGAAGTTATAAACCCTACTCCATATCATACCTTTCCATATAGTAGGATATTTTAGACCAAGGAATGAAGTTATAAACCCTACTATGCGCCACAAGTCTTCTAAGTCTCTCATCCTCTCTGTCTGTCCAAGACCTGCAGTTTGTTTTAATATTGTGCTTCTGCATAAACCTAGAGAAATCAAACGTAAAATAAACTCCTGGTTCTAACAATGTGGATTTTTGAAATCAAAGGAATTGAGTCTTTGCCACAAACTAAAATTTTCCAATCCCTTTATCTGATAGTGTAATTCTTTGATATTTCAAACTTCGATTATTAGATCTAACAGAATTTATATTTTCAAATATTTAGGGTTTATGACATGGGGTTGCAAAGATATACAGATTATTATCCACTGCGTGTTTAGAAGTTTACTTAAATTCTATATTGAAACATTAAATTCAAATTCATTAAATTAATTATCTATTTAGTTAATGTTTATTTTACTAGGCTTTTAGGGCGCTTCGCAAATTTTTGTAATGCTCAACATCCATAAACCTTCCCTAGGGGGTCCTGTGAGGTCCCACAAAAATTTTGACCCGATCGGTTCAGCCGTTTTGACGTTTATTGGATACAAACGGAGAAACAGAAAGCAAAGTATGCATATATAGATTATACATGACCTTGTGTAGCAGGCTATAGCTGTTCTATTAGTTCCCAGTTCTTTAGCTATCGAATCCCATTCTCTTCCATCAGTAGAATCCGCAAACCTTTTCAGTAATCCATCCTCCTCCTAGATACAATCCATTTAATCAATCCTCTTTCTAGATACTATGCATTTAATCCATCCTCCTCCTACATACAATCCATTAAATCCATCCTCTTTCTAGATACAATCCATTTAATCCACCCTCCTTCTAGATACAATCCATTAAAGCCATGTATCTTCCTAGATACAATCCATTAAATCCATCCTTATCCTAGATACAATCCATTTAATCAATTCTCTTCCTAGATACAATCCATTTAACCCATCCTCCTTTCTAGAAACAATCCATTTAATCCATTCTCCTTCTAAATACAATCCATTTAATCCATCCTTTTACTAGAAACAATTCATTTAATCCATTCACTTCCCAGATACAACCCGTTTAATCTATCCTTCTACTAGATACAATCCATTTAATCCATCCTTTTACTAGAAACAATCCATTTAATCCATTCACTTCCCAGATACAATCCGTTTAATCTATACTTCTCCTAGATACAATCCATTTAATCCATCCTCCTTCTAGATACAATCCATCCATCCTCCTTCTAGATACAATCCATTAAAGCCATGTACCTTCCTAGATACAATCCATTTAATCCATCCTCCTCCTAGATACAATCCATTTAATACATTTTCTTCCTAGATATCTTTACAATCCATCCTTCTTGTATACAATCCATACAATCCGTCCTTCTTCTAAATGCAATCAAAACAATCCATTCTCTTTCTAGATAATCCATATAATCCATTCAATCCATTAAATATAGCAGTTCTTGTTTGCAAGGTGGTAATTGCCACATTTGCTGGAATTTATGGATACTTTTATAAAACTTCAAGGTAGTTAAGAACAATATTGAAGATAAAATATCAGAAAATAATAAAATTGACGGGAATATCAAAAGAAAAATAAGCATAGTGTAAGTAATGTATAAAGCCACATGACATAATTGGGTGTGGGAAGGAGGAACAGAAAGATGGAATGGAAAACGAATAAAAGGAAGAGGAAAAGTTGGGCCGGAAGAAAGCAGAGAAGAAAATAAAAGAAGAGTTAAAAGAAAAAAGAAAGGAAAAGAAAAGAAAGGATAAAGAGAGGGAAGAATGGGAGAAAACAAATTTAAAAAGGAAAAAAAAGAAAACCGAAAAAGGAAGATGTAAAAGAGAAAGAAAAGAAATGAAGAGAGATACAAGGGGAGAAGAAAAAAGGAAAAGTAAAAAGATGGCAGGAAAAAGATTATTTTACCCGTGTCCAGGGTGCTATGTTAATGGAGGATTTTATCACCCGTGTCCAGGGTGCTATATTAATGGATGAATATATCACCCGTGCCCAGACTCCAGGGTGCTATATTAATTGATGAATATATTACCCGTGTCCAGGGTGCTTTATTAATGGACGATTATATCACCCGTGTCCAGGGTGCTATATTAATGGATTATTGTATCACCCGTGTCCAGGGTGCTATATTAATGGATGAATATATCACGCGTGTCCAGGGTGCTATATTAATGGATGATTATATCACCCGTGTCCAGGGTGCTATATTAATGGATTATTATATCACCCGTGTCCAGGGTGCTATGTTAATGGATGTTTTTATCACCCGTGTCCAGGGTGCTATATTAATGGATGAATATATCACCCGTGTCCAGGGTGCTATATTAATGGATGATTATATCACCCGTGTCCAGGGTGCTATATTAATGGATGATTATATCACCCGTGTCCAGGGTGCTATGTTAATGGATGTTTTTCTCACCCGTGTCCAGGGTGCTATATTAATGGATGAATATTGAATATATTACCCGTGTCCAAGGTGCTATATTAATGGATGAATATATTACCCGTGTCCAGGGTGCTATATTAATGGATGAATATTGAATATATTACCCGTGTCCAAGGTGCTATATTAATGGATGTTTTTATCACCCGTGTCCAAGGTGCTATATTAATGGATGAATATATTACCCGTGTCCAAGGTGCTTTATTAATTGACGGATGAGCTAGATTTCTCCAGTGAAGCATACACTCAGTAGCACTGTGATTCATCTTCATATCTCGTGCAGCAATCTTCATCCAATCATACTCCTCATCCTTATCCTGCAGCAGTTTCTCATCCGGGATTTTAAAGATCTGTCTAATCCTCAAGTTAACCTCGTCCAACCTCTCCTCGAGCTCCAGCCTCTCCTGCTCCCTCAACCCGATCTTCTTGAGCCTGGAGTCCAGCTCGTCCTTCTCCTCGTAGGTTTTCCAGAGGAGCTTCTGACGAGCTTCCCGTCGAACAGTGTTGACTAGTTTCTTCCTTTCATCACGGGTCCACATTCTACAAGTATTTCAAATCAAAATCAAAGCCAAACCAAACCGAACCAAATCAAAACTCATATTACAATCATAAAACCAACCAAAACCAAACCCAAAATCAAAGCCAAATCAAACAAAAAACTAAACCAAACCCAAACCCAAACCAAAATCAAAATCAACGCCAAACCAAACCAATCCATCAACATCAACATTATAACAAGAGTATTGTGTACAATTTATTGTGGTTTCTAAGAATGAATAATAAATAAAAACAATGAAATAAACAAAATTTATGAAACCGTAAAAGTATAAGTTTACCCGAGGGATAACATACAATTTTAAAAAAAGGTTTAAAATTAAGGATTTATAAAATCCACATATTAGCTCAACTACTACTAATATAATTTATCTAAATCAACAAAAAAAACAAATTAAAATGTTTCTTCTAAACAGAAAGCATAGGAAAATTATTTAGAGATCGTAATTTTTGTGGAAAAAAGTTAATCTTTAACGCTTAATCTTGATATTCATTGTGAGGACTTTAAAGTTTTAGGTTCAATGCTTGATCCCTCAATAAAAGTTATCCCTGCAGGGTTAGACAATCACAGAATATGGAAGAAGAAGGTCTGTATAAGATGGAGATCAATGCTTGATCCTGAGATTCACAACACAAAGTTCAAATCAATATTATTGTTACAAAAGTTAAAAATTAAAATCTAAAATAATATTTTTCTCCTTGTGATGATCTAAGCTTTACCTGGGGAACTCTATCCAGACATCTAGTTCAGTGTTATTCCGTTTTCTGGTAAAAATAACAATATAAAATCTTGCATTGCAATCATTAATTAAAAAATAGTATCATCTTAATTTAAATATCTTGCTTCTATTCCTTTATTTCATTTTCTTTAAATTTTCGTTTTTTCAATACAAAAAGATTGGGTTTTTGCTTTCAGAAATATATTTTCCAAAAGAGACGTCTTAAAAGGCAGACGCCCAAGGAAGTTACGTGCGCATTCCGCAATAAATTATAAGACAGAGAAACTGTCTGTTCTGGCCGCGGCGCTCGGCCCCATTGCCTAAGCGCTCGGTCCAGAAAGTGTCTAAACCTAACCTAACCCTAAAATATACTTCTTATAATTCAACATGGCAAGTGCACGTAACTTCCTTGGGCAGCTTCCTCTTAAAAATGCCGTATTGGAATCAGGGGTGCATACAGGGGGGGGGNTCTCTGAATCTGAACCCTGGCAAAACACAAATTTATTACACTTTGGAAATTTCAAATTAATGTATATGTACCTGATGGGGATGAATAAGAACAAAAGATTTAATAGTTTCCTTATTGTATCCGCATTGGGTGGAGGGTGATACATCTGTACATCCTTGAAGTACGGATACCCAAACAAGCTCAGGGTCTTCTTGGTAACTGATACATGCTGGTTTATTGAAGCTCTGGATGCTTTACTCAGCTCAGATTCCTTCTCCTAGGTTCAGGTTTAAGATTAATTCCATTCTCGGAGCTATAAATTCTACTTCAGTTCATAAATCAGAAATTTATCTGCTATATTGAGAATAAACTTTGAACAAAACCCGGGTTAGATAACAATTTCCAAATTAAAAAATATATATTAGAAAATATATTGGTAAGATTTAGTACATTAGTTTATGTAAAATTGGAAATTGTAATAAACTGACCAGCATATTATACTCTTAAGTGAAGTAAGGGCAAGGAGTATGGAATATCAGGGAGAAGGAATCGACCCGGCCCGCCCTACCATACAAATTCGATTATACATGCTTTGCACACTGTACTTCATTTGATTCAAGAAATATTTGTCTGTTGACAAATACCGCGTACATGTATTCCTGCAGAATAGGTTATTGTTTACATGAAACAGGGAAAAACTAGGCTGAATAACGCAAAACAAATACATTTTTTGGGATGCAAAAATATTTTCAATAGAAACGTATTTTTTATAATTGGTTTTATCTAATATGGTATAGTAAAAAACCACATGCCTGTATAATCATTTCTCTTTCAAACTTTTTATTAAAAACAAGAACGCTACAGAATTAAATGAGAAAATTCCAGTGTCCAAGGTGCTATATTAATGGATGAATATATTACCCGTGTCCAGGGTGCTATATTAATGGATGAATATTTTTGGATAAATATTAAGATGCGACACGTGTTTCTATATCAATTTTTCAAGGGCTTTTCAAAGTTCAATTTTTAGATCTGTAGCTTTAGTTACAAAAAAAAAAAACTAAAAAAACTAATAAAAAATCTGAAAAAAACCGGTAGGGCGAGCCGAGAAGGACTCCCTTATAATTCGTACTCCATTAAAATCTCATGAAATACTTAAATCCCCTTTTAAAGATTCACACAGGGGCGCCAGCATGTTTATGTGTTCGCACAGGGGCACAGCATGTTTATGTGTTCATGTTTTGTTATTCTCAGTACTTCTTCAGGTGGAGTATATATAATATTATCAAAATCAATATTTACGAATATCTAGCACATCAAATATGAAAATCAAGGACTTATATTCTTTGATCGTTTTTCGTTGCTTTTCCTCGTTTTCTCGACCTTTTTTGTTTTTGTCCTTTCTGTTTCTTTTTTTAGTCTTGAGTCCCTTCAATAATACATTTGTTGGATGTGTAAATCCTTTCTTTCTTTTTTTAGTCTTGAGTCCCTTCTATACATTTGTTGGATGTGTAAATCCTTTCTTTCTTTTTTTTAGTCTTAAGTCCCTTCTATACATTTGTTGGATGTGTAAATCCTTTCTCTTTCTTTTTTTTAGTCTTGAGTCCCTTCTATACATTTGTTGGATGTGTAAATCCTTTCTCTTTCTTTTTTTTAGTCTTGAGTCCCTTCTATACATTTGTTGGATGTGTAAATCCTTTCTCTTTCTTTTTTTTAGTCTTGAGTCCCTTCTATACATTTGTTGGATGTGTAAATCCTTTCTCTTTCTTTTTTTTTAGTCTTGAGTCCCTTCAATACATTTGTTGGATGTGTAAATCCTTTGTCAATAACCTTCCTGCAAGGGGGGGGGGCGCATAATAAAGACCGCATTTACAAAATCCCTAGAAGAATACGTAATTAAAAATTCAAGGCAAAAATAAATTTTAGAGTTCAGTAAAACAAGAAAAGTTAGACTTAGCGCCTTAATTTCTAGCTCCCCAACCGTGTACAACCCCAATACCTCCCCAACCCAGGCCGTGTACAACCCCAAAACCTCCCCAACCCTGGCCGTGTACAACCCCAATACCTCTAAGATTGTGATGATCCTCTGCTGTCTGTTAAGGTTGGACTGGAGCTCCTTGGTCAAACTAGCGAGCACATAACTCAGGTAGTCCTAGTAGTAGAATAAGGTTTAGGGAGATTACAGCGTGATTAACGATTTCAGGAAGATTGATGAGATAATTATTTATTCAATAATAAGTTTTATCATTCATTCTATTCTCTTTAAAGTTAGCCAACGTAAAGAAATTACCAAAAAAAATAATTCATCACAACCCCCCCCCAAAAAATTTTTTTTTTCGAGCTTACTGTAAAAAAGTCTCAAATCTCTATATATCTATAAAGAAATTTGGCTTGTCTATGTTGGTATCCAGTAATAGTAACAGTCGACACACTCCCTGTAGTTATAATAAAATCAAAATAACTGTAATTCGAAATCTAATTTTTTTAAAGAACTAGCTTTGGAACCTAGCGCTGCCCAGGTTACAAAATGTTACGCCTGCCGTTTACCTGCACTTGAACGATTTTACCGGGAAACTAAATTTTCGCTATTAAAGTGTACCCACGACTTCAAAATCTCAATCATAGAACATTTCCGTGAGTCTCCCGAGTTCTCCAATCAAAATTCTGAGTTATGATCGTACAAACTAACAAACAGACACCCAAACAGAGATTACAACTTGATATATAGATACAAAGTACGACATGATGCATCCTTCATAACAAACTTACAAATTTAATCAAAAGAAAAATCTAAATTAAATTAAAATTAATTTGAAATTTTAAACCTTGTAATTGGCGTTTAAAGATTCGAGATTTTCTTCATTTGGAACAAGATCATCCTCCTGGGTATCATCATCATCTTCATCATCTTCATCGTTCTCACTCTCTGAATCTGAACCCTGGCAAAACACAAATTTATTACACTTTGGAAATTTCAAATTAATGTATATGTACCCCCCCCCCCACATCTGGTCAAAATTTTTGTATGGCAAATCACAAAGTCAAACATTTTCCCCGGAAAAAAATGTCGACAATCATTATTTTTGAAAAAACGCCAATTTAAATAATAAAATCAGCCAAAATTTGAGAATGATAAAAAAGGCTAGTTAAAATTACAAGTTTCTTAAAGTATTTCCCCGGGCTAGCATCAAAATGAAAATGAATGATTTTGAAATCTAAGTTTTCTGTAAAATATTTCAATAAATTCAACTTAACTTCGAGAAGTTTGTCTGAAATTTAAAAGAAATAAATTATTTATATTGAGAATGTATACCTTCTTCATGAATCTAAAAATCCACGAGTTCCAAGTTGGGAGTAGTTATTAAATAAAAAAATATGCTTTTAAGGATTCGATTAAAAATCAATTGTTTGTATTTGGAATAGTTAATTCTACATATGGAGAAAGAATAAATGTATTTAGACACCCTGCTATATACAGTGAACAGTGCACTACAAATGGTAAAAAATATTATTCGTATTGAGAGAGTTTGAATGTGCTTCCTGGAAGTTTAAAAGTTCTAAATAAACCCCGAAAGTTAATACACGATGCCCACACTTTTTCTTACAACAATTTACTTTTTGAACCAAAATTCAATAATTTTTTAATAATTTAGCTTTAAATGTTAGTAATTCATAGCACAGAAGGTACTTATAAATACTTGGAATGGGAGGTTGAGCAACTTGTGGGTAAATGTAAGCTCTGTAGTGAAAAAATAGTAATACAAATTTCGTTTTAATAATAATTTCAGTTGCATTTTTCGGCAATATTTATCGGTAGCTTAGGTATTAAAATAATTATTGCTTTAGATAAAATCAAAAATGAGTCAGTAACTTTATCCTGTCCTGAAATAGTGAAAATAAAAGATTTTTTGGGAAAAATTAATAAAATGTTGGGTAAAAAGTACTAAAAAGGATTGAACTTGCCTTTTGATGTCAAATTTTTACCCCCCCCCCCATCTTTAAAAATTATTCTTAAAAAGATAAACCCGTCTAGCCTCATATCCTCTACTATTCGTGCGATTTATCAATGTCTTCAAAAAATATTTATCCGCTGAAAAACTAAGATGATGAAAATAGTCAAAGATCAATTTTTTATGTTTGAATCTTATTTTAACAAGTGGATTTTTGTGTTATAAATCTCGGGATCAATCATTGATCTCAATCTTATGCAGATCTACATCTCTAGATATATATTTAACCCGGCCCTCTTCGATATCCCGTGATTGTCTATGTTTATGTTAGGATTATTTTCAGGACTCCTGGCGGAGTATATAAGAAAATTTCCGATTGTTGTCATGATATTCATATGGTTGCATATATCACATTAATATACAGAGTATATTATATTTAATAATTACGAATATCCAGTGAATCAAGATTAAAAATAAGGGACATTATTTTTTTTTTGGTAGAGTTTTTATTTTTTCTCTTCCTTTATTTTTTATTTTTTTTTATTTTTGACATGTTTTTCTAACCCTGCAAGGATAACTTTAATAGAAGGCCTGAAGGATCAAGCATTGATCTACAAAATTATCAGTACTAACATTGGATATCGAGATCTAGCGTTCAAGATTAACAATATCCACAACAATTCCGATGACTTGATCATGAAAATTGGACAAATTTAAACTAATTCTTACTTTCTCAATGTCACTACCATTATCAGATTCCCTGCCCTCGTCCGATCCAATCCCTTCCAGATTCATGAATTCCTGCTGGTCCTTTATATCCTCTAAATCCTCGAAATTGTCCTCTCCAACCTCGAACGGAAAACTAATATTTCCGTCCTCCTCGTAAACTATGTCTGTGAGGGATGCCAGTGATCTTTCTTTCTTTTCGTTCATCGGACTTTTCTTTGGCTTTAGTTCTTCGTCGTCTTCATCGTCATCATCATCCTCCTCCTCTTCTTCATCTACTTCTATGCGGTGTCGCGCAATATTAACAACATTATCTACTGAGAGGAAGAGTTCGGATAATGTGTCGGATCTTGATACAGTATTTTCTAACCCGAGACTTTTATTGGCTCCAAGACCGCTTGGGATTTTACTCTCTCCGTCCTCTTTCAAGACAGATGGTTCCGCAGTTTTTAGGACGGGTTCAGATAAATTCCCTTTTCCAGATGGTTTTGAAGTTTTGAGGACGGGTTCAGATATTTTCTCCTTGACAAATGGTTCCGAAGTTTTGAACACAGATTCAGATATTTTCTCCTTGACACATGGTTCCGCAGTTTTTAGGACGGGTTCAGATAATTTCCCTTTTCCAGATGGTTCCGAAGTTTTGAATACAGATTCAGATATTTTCTCCTTGACACATGGTTCCGCAGTTTTTAGGACGGGTTCAGATATTTTCAATGTAACAAGTGGTTCCGAAGTTTTAAGGAAGGGTTGGGATATTTTCTCTTCGTCTTCTGATTCCTCATCAGACTCATCGCTTTCAGAAACATCGAGAGTACTAACCAGAGCTTCAAGCTTTTTTAACTTCTCAAGTTCAGACATTTTTTTCTGAAAGATCAAGAACTTTCAAAACCTGAATTTGAATTATATATATTTCTGTGTCTAATTCAGACATGGAGCGTTCAACAATAAAGGAATGACTGAAGATTGAATTAATAATTTGTAAATAACATGGTGCCAAAGATATTAGTAATCTCGAAGGGTTGAATAAATTTATGGTTTACTCCAATTTTTGTCTTTCTTTCAGATCTAGAGATATATTGGAGACTTAGATATAAATCTTCTTAATGAGTACAAGTGCGCTATTACTGAAAGTAAATATACACTACATGCAGTATTCATCTAATATCATCAGGAAGGGGGGGGGGGGCTCAATGAACTAAAAATTAACACATTAATAACAATTAATGTTGGCACTGGAGCAGATGAGTGTTGTGGTCAGGTACAAGGAGGAGGGTTGGACTGTTAGCTGCTCAATAAACCGGTTCCTTTAAATCCTTGCTCAGGGTGCGGGTTCGTCCAGTCCTCCGGGGGGCACGGTACACTGTTGTCAGCCTGTACATAAACAAATATTGAAAATAATATACAAAATATAACATGAAACAGATGTTTTAAGAGTATATAGTTAAAATCATTTCCCATACCTAACCAAAAATTATTATTCCTATTATGTAAATAACGTATGCGCGGATGGACATTTTATAAAGAAGGAGTAATCGCTTGATAGTGAGAGATAAAGGATTTTAATGGAATATCTATCTATCTATTATGACATCCCAATAACACGAATGTTACCAGGAAACCACCCCTCCCTGAAACCCTCTGCCTCCCTAAATAAATCAACTTTTGGTTTGAAAGCTTAATAAGAGTGAAACTTGCAAATTTAAGCCAATATAATTGTATTTTTTCTCCACCAAATGTTAGAAAATAATTTATAATCCACCCCTAGGATAATTCTAAAAAATTTGGGTAGTGTTTTTTATACCTTTGGTTTTTGTGTAAATGTCAGGGAAAAATTTCAAGTTAGGGAAGATTTGCAAGGAATCTAATGCACTGTGCACTTACATAAATACTTCAAAACAGGAGGGGAGAGGAGGGGGAGGAGGGAGTTCATGTTGGTTGGTTTAGATTTTAAATAAATGACGCAACATATTGGAAAAGTAAAAGTTTGAAGATGAGGATATAACTTTCAAGGATTTATTTAATGGTTCTAGGAAACTCAAGAATATTTGATACAATTTATGCATCACCAGATATTCATGAAGATTGCAGATACAGGGTTTCCCACAAAAGATGGGATTTTAAAGACAATTTAAACCTCTTTAAATATGACGATCCCAAGTTTACATCAAGTCTTCAGCCTTGAATATGGGCTTATAGCTAATGATCTGGCAAAGAAAGAAATAAGTTTATATTGCAGGGAATCCTATATATAAGGAAACAGTCTCTGTAGTCTCATCCTTTCTGGGTAACCCTGTATGCAAATAGTAAAGAAATAGGAAAGGAAAAGCTTGAATTAATATAGTAAATAAAATACGCTAACTGAGCACCCAAGCAACAAGGAAACGGGTTTAATTTTGCCATGTTGGTGAAATTAAAGTATTTCGGATACTTTTTGGTCGGTAACATCCAAAATAAATTTCTAGTGAAGAAAAGAGATCACAAGATCTAAAAAGTAACCAAAACAGAAATGTTGAAGAAAATAAATAAATAAATGAAACAGCCCCCCCATCAATCCTGAGAAAGGTTAGGGTAGAGCCTGACTCACTGGACTACTTCTAAAGAAAGTAGCGGGGTGTCACTGGTGGCTGACAGTGTGGACCACCAGGTACAGAACATGCTTAATGGCAGTATGCCACGAACCCACTGCACATTTACCAGATTCATAAGGGTACCCTTTTGATTTGTGTATGAACATCAAACGTCAGTGAAATAAAATTTAATTCTGAACAACGCAT
This sequence comes from Eurytemora carolleeae, assembly GCF_000591075.1. Lineage (NCBI taxonomy): Eukaryota > Metazoa > Arthropoda > Copepoda > Calanoida > Temoridae > Eurytemora > Eurytemora carolleeae. Next base: position 166,422 of record NW_019396036.1, read on the forward strand.
TTTTAAATAATAAAAATTATCAAGGTGTAACGGAAAAAATGAAGTTTGAAAAATGAAAGAAGAAAGAAAATGTTTACTCCAATTAGCATGGTAGTAAGTATATGAGTTTTACCTTTAGAAAATGTTTACTCCAATTAGCATGGTAGTAAGTATATGAGTTTTACCTTTAGAAAATGTTTACTCCAATTAGCATGGTAGTAAGTATATGAGTTTTACCTTTAGAAAATGTTTACTCCAATTAGCATGGTAGTAAGTATATGAGTTTTACCTTTAGAAAATGTTTACTCCAATTAGCATGGTAGTAAGTATATGAGTTTTACCTTTAGAAAATGTTTACTCCNATTATATATATTATATTTTTTTACATAAATTTCTGATGTGTCTCATGTTTAAGATTTCAAATACTTTCATCCGGCCCTGACTAAGAAGATCCAGTGCAGAAAAGAACACAAATAAAAATTACATTGAAATAATCCTTTTATTTGATGTTTTAGCCTAAACCTCGTCGTTATACATATATATATATAGACAAAACAGAAAATGTTCATTTTTAAATTTTAATGTATTTTTTTATATTAATATGATTTGATTAATGATAAAAAACTTGAAGTTTCTCACCTGACACTTGAGATCCCGGAGTAGAGTATCCGAGTTCACAACGAACTCCTTCTCCCCTCTTCCCTTCCGTCTCCGTGTACTCCGTCGTACTCCGTACCCACCTCCTCCACACATCTTCAGACCGTGTCCTGGAAATCAGAAAACTGATTCAATCTATGTTTTTAAATCAAAGTATCGAAGAAGACAAATTATCCCATTTGCCAAAGAATTTTCAAATGATTTTGAAATTGCGGTTATTGAAAACGAAATGAAATAAATGCCAAAAAATTTGAAAACGAAATGAAATAAATGCCCAAATATTGAAAACGAAATGAAATAAATGCCCAAATATTGAAAATGAAATGAAATAAATGCCCAAATATTGAAAATGAAATGAAATAAATGCCCAAATATTGAAAATGAAATGAAATAAATGCCAAAATATTGAAAATGAAATGAAATAAATGCCCAAATATTGAAAACGAAATGAAATAAATGCCCAAATATTGAAAATGAAATGAAATAAATGCCCAAATATTGAAAACGAAATGAAATAAATGCCCAAATAAAAATTGTATTTTAAAATGAAACCATTTTTCACTGGAAGAGTTATATTTAAAAAAGAATCTAAACATTTTTTCTTCAAGAATTACGAAGTTCTCCCTTTTCCACAGAAACTAAGAACATTTATTTCTTTTCCGTTCATGGAATCTAGAAAAGTTGCCACAATCTCAAATTTTCTAATCCGGCCCTATATCTTTGCAACCTGATTATGTAAACCTTTATTATGTCTCACGTATATTTATTGATCTCAGAGAATTCATAATTTAAAATATCTAAGGTCAACAGCATGGTTTACAAAGATATAATATAGGGATTAGAAAATCAGAGTTTGTGACGTAACATTTCATAACATTTTCCTTTGAAAATACCTGACAAGGACGAGAACTCTGGATCATCATGATCTCCGTTAGGAATCTCCTCGTCCTGAGTTAGGAATGTAACAAACATGATTTCATTACTATAGTTGAGTCTACTCTCCTGCTCTGCCTCTACCCTAGATTTAACACAGATCTGACACGGAGCTGGACTAGGATGCAGGATTGGTCCTGTTGGAGTATTCTCCCGGTCAACCTTGATCTCAACATCAACCTTAAACAGTTCCTGAACCACTCTCCACTCGTCTTCGTTGATCATAACCACGTCAGGGTCTGGTTCGTTCTCCCAGTTGATCAGGGGAACGTGGAGAAGTCCGTTGTGTGAACATAGTAAGACGGAGTTATTAATATCCGTGATGGATTCTCCTAGATCAGTCTTTCCAGCACTTAACCCTCGGACGAATCCTCTCCAGGCTAGGACAAAATTAGATGATAGAAGATAAACTAGTTTAGTCGTAGGTTTAGACCACTTGGGTCGGTCCGTGTTTGCAAAAAGATCGGAGAGTTTACTCTTCTGTCGGGACGCTTCTTCTCGTAATCTTTCTCTCTGGACACAAGCTAATCCCTCCTCTTCTCTACACTCAGCACATGGTTTAATTCCTGACCAAAAATAATATTTAACTAATGCAAGACTTTCTTATCACTTATTCTTAAAATTTTCATTTTCTTTTAAATCGTAAATAATTAACATAATTGAACCTTAAAAAATAGCTTCTTACCGAATTGAAAGGTTTTTGGATTGTGAAAGTAACTACAGAGCTTGAACCAAACTTCACGAGATATTAATTGTTTACATCGTTCTTCTATTCTTAGGTTTCCATGTGGGCAGACTATATCAGAGTTAAACTGATCCTCTGTGTCTGAAATCGTCCCATTAGTGTGAGGCTTTGAAGTGACCACGATACCGGGATCAGGATTTACTTTGGTTTCTATCTCCGGGAGCTCTAAACTCATCGATGTCGTAGATTTTTCGCAAGTTTTCGGAGATTTTCCCGCCGTGGTTTCGGCGGGTTCTTGTGACGTTTGCATAGATTCTTTAACTAGATCGGGTTCCTGTTTTGACTCAGAATCAGAGATAGAAATAATTTCATTTAGGTTTGGTTTGTGATCAGGTTCTAATGTTCCTGGAACTACCTGGAGAGAATCTTCAATATGAAGAGAGTTATCAGCAGAAGCAATGCCATTGAGCTCCTCGTTCTCCTCTTTCTCCTTGAGCAGCGCCTCCTGGATGTTTAGAGGGCGAACTGTCGCTGAGGGTTTGACTTGAACAGGTTTAACAATAGGTTTAACTACACAGGAAGGTTTGGGTCGAACTCTAACTGTATCTTCGAAGTTAAGTTTAACCTCGGCAATATTTGCAAGTTTAAAGGATTCGCCGTTCCTTATCACAGATATACCAGAGCTACCTTCTACTCCGTTCCGTAACTTGTTATTAGCAACACCCGGAGCTACGGAGACATTGGTTCCCATCCTCTCCAGTTTTGCTTTCAGCCCGGAGAGTTGAAGGTTAGGGCCAGGTTTATGATCCGGACTGTGTTCATGATCATGACGAATCTTGAAGTACTCTTTCTTAGGTGTCTTGTCACAGTTAAAATCCTGAAACAAGTTTAATCTTTTAATTTTTACAGTGACATGGAAAAGAAAAAAAAACCACAGAAACATCGATTTTTTCTTCAGTTTTCTTTTATTACATCTGATTCTCCTGAGGACGCCCAGACAGTTTATCCCTATATCGACGACTTAACCTGAGAACATTCCCGATTTGACACGTTGACCCCCTCGATTTAAAACATAACGTAATGGTTGATCGAGTTCTGTTAATCTAGTTAAGCGCGATCCCATAGAAAAATGTCATTTTCCCCCAGACGAAAAGTTGAAAATGTTTTAAAGAATGTTTAACTACAAACCAACCTGGACACAATCTCTGTTTAGATTCCAATCCTGAACTTCTCTAACTATTTGATCCTCTAGAGCATCCTTGGCCAACCTTTTCCAGTTCGTTAAACTCTTCTTCCCGATCCAGAACCCTTTTCCATCCGTAGGAACCTGGAATACGGCGATTATATTTGAAAACTCACTATTATTTTTTATTTTAAAGTTATCTTCAGAAAGTAATTAAATTTTTGTCACAGAAATGAAACACTTTTGTGAGAACAATTTTAGGAGTGTATATTTTCCAGAAAAATCACCCCCCAAGAAGTTAATTATGTTTGCGGAAAGCGATTTTTTAAGGTTTTATTTGCGGAATTAAGGAAAATGAATGATTTTTAAGGAAAAAAAAACAAACAAATTTATGGGTAAAAAGTTTTAAAAGGGCGAAAAAACTTGACTATCCATGCCCAATTTTTCATGTCCCTCCTAAATCTCCAAAAATTAAAAAATTTACACGCCTGAACGATTCCGCTACTAACAATATAATGTTATCTGAAGGGAAAATGTTAAAAAAAAAAGGTTTCTACCTTAAGCTGATGCCTGAGAAACTCTTGATCCCGCTGCAGCTTATAATCCAGAGAGATTAATCTAGCCTTGTTTTTCACACAGGTAGCACATAGATGATCCTAAGTCAATCAATCAAATCAATCAATCAATCAATCAATCAATCAACCAACCAACCAACCAACCAACCAACCAACCAACCAACCAACCAAACAAAAACCAACCAACCAACCAGTGCTTAGGATCCGGATCCGCAAGATTTTGGTTTCCTGGATCCGGATCCGCAAAAATATGCAGATCAACGAATCCGGATCCAAGGGGCAAAAAATCAACCAAAGAACTGAAAAAAAAAAATTTATTTTCAAAACCCAAATCTTAACTTCTTAAAAAAGAGAGATAATAAATATTTCCGGATTTCTTAATGGTTCATCAAGTTTTAGCATAAAAATAAGCGAAACAATAAGACAAAAAATTTGAACATTTTGCTTTGTTAAAAAAATTCAGTAAATTTTAAAGAAGCAACCTGGATCTGGATCCGGATCCATTTTTTTTATAGTGCAGATCCAGGATCCGGATCCGCATCCGCATCAAAATTAATTGGATCCTAAGCACTACAACCAAAAACCAACCAACCAACCAACCAACTAAAAACCAATCAACCAACCAACCAACCAACAAATGAATGAATCAATAAATAAATGAATCAATAAATTAATGAATCAATAAATATATAAAGCAAGCCAACGACCGACCAATGGTATTATCAGGATGAAAAAATTAAATTTTCAATTTACCCCGTTAAGCCTGGGTCCTTCTCCTTCTCCGTACTCGGATATAAGCATATTGACCCCAGTGCTGTTGCATAGTTTCATATCATTCAATCTATCAATATCCAGGTTCTCATGGACACACAGGTAGTGCTTCGTCTCGACCGGACCTACGGATAAAGGGTCAGCAAGCCAGGCCATCAACCAGTTCTTGGGAACAAATTCAAAACTTTCATCATCCATACTCTCATCAGAATCCGAGCCGTTATATTCAGGAACCCATTGGAGAGCTAAAATATATTTTTATGTTTTAAAAAGAGTTTAAAATTCTTCGAAATATTTTACCTTTATACATTTCTTTCATTCTCTGTTTTTTCTTGTTATTCATCCGAATGATGTCGATCCGTCGCTGTTTCTTCTCTTCAATTTCCTCGTCGAACTCTAGGTTGTCCTTGTCGATTTTATTTCTAAGATGCGGCTGATATTTCACCGGGAATACGCGACAATTTGAGTAACAGTACTCGTCACTGTAGTCGATTTCTTCTATTGAATCTGTACTGTCGACCGATGGTTTCCGTTTTAAACCACGTCGCTCGCCGCTATCAGGATCTAATCCTGAAATATCCCCGAGTTGAAGCGCTTGCTCGCGCGCGTGGTTCGCATGACGTTTCTGAATCGTGATTCGTCGAACTGAATCGCGTTTAACCATTTCCCGCAATTCGTGTCGACGAATCTCTTCAATGGACGACTTGAGCATGTAAACAAGCATGTAAGCATTGTTAGAGTTCTGCAACCCAGACGGTTTCTCAAAGCTTTTCATCTTCTTTAACCCCTTGTCGTTGGAGTGCGCCATGTTTTTCCGTTCCAATGATACAACATGTTCATCACTAAACTTGAACCAGTTTCCTGTCTCGAGTTCTTGGATATGCGCGATATAGTGACCATGGTTGGCGTCAGGACCAACGTGCATGAGGACACCGGTTAAACTGTACCGACATGACCCCTGAATAATAAAACTTGATAAGAGGATTATTAAACCAGAGCTGGGAACGTAAGAACGCTTGATCCTCTCTTTTCTTAATCTCGTGACTAACCTAATCTCGTGTTTCTTATTTAATTAAGATTAATAAACAGAGACGAGAGGTACTCCTTAATTTTGAAAAACCGGGTTTTGATTGTTCTGTACTATATATTGATGATACTTCATGTTATTCAAACATAAAGATATTCATATTTAAAAAATAGTTGAATTGATATTGTCTAAATAAATCATTCTTGAAATTAGATAAAACTAAGTTTATTGGTTTTTTCTTTGAAACCATTTCAAACTCTTTATTTAAATTGAATTGAACTAAAGAAAGTATTTAAATTAAGACCCGTTTCAAACATTCGAATGTTAGGTGGTCTTTATGATCAAAATCTCAATTTTACACAATTTGCATAAAAAACCCTTGCAAAAATTTCGTCTTTCTCTATTATAGAGTTAAAAACTTGATCCCTAAGAATTGTTTGAAACTTTGATATGAATTTTGGATCTTTATTCTTATTTAATAATAATTCTTTAATTATGAACAAAATAGAAAAAGTGTAAAAAAATAATCAGAATAATATCTGGTTTAAACTTTATAGAACACACTACTGAAGCTTTCATTTATCATACAATATTACCATTTAGTTAGATGATAGACTTTAATGTATTAAAATTCATGAGACAGTTTAAATGCGATAAATTACCAGAAGGTTTTGAAAATGAATGGAGTAGAAGGAGGGGATGGATATATGCTTAGGAATTTAATCATCTAAATGTACAGCGGACAATTCATTTAAATGTTGATAAAATGACTTATTTTTAATATGCTACCTTTTGGAATAAAAATCCCATAGAAATTAAAATTGTAATTTAAATGTTTATTATTTATTTGTTTTATATTTATGGTACAAGGGGGTTCTTGGTCTTCAAAATTTTAGAATTACTAAAGTAAAAATATTGTAAATTATGTTCGCCGAAAAAATAAACTTATTATTATTATCCAAAAAAGTGGATTAAGCAAGGAATTAAGTGTCCACATATTGGATTTACGGATTAAGCAGTCGGGATTAAAGGTATCCCGTTCTAAAGTTCCCAGTTCAGAGCTGGAAACTTTTGTATTGCAGATATCGACTATCGAGATCAATGATTGATCTCGACCTTCTGTAAATCTTTACTTGATATCCCGTAGTGTAATTCTACCCTGAAGGGATATCTGAAGTGAAACGATCATGCATTGATCCTCAAATTTAAAGTGCCCCCCCATTGGATATCGAAATAAAGCGATCGGGATTATGCGTATTCAACACAACACAAAAGATCCCAGGTCAGGAAATAAATTAAATCAAAATAGTTTTAAGACATTCAAGAACCACTTAAAAATTAATTAAAAGATACCAAAATTATATTTAATCCTAAAAATCGAAAAAATAATTGAAATTACCTTCTCTGCGCCCTCGAGATACTTGGACATGTCCAACTCCTCCGGGTACAGGATACAGGAGTTCAACTTCTTCTTCCGACCAAACTGCATATCATACTGAAACCTGTTGAGTTGTAGGTTGAGGACAGGAGGGAGTTCTCTGAGTTTACAGCATCTAGTTGCATCCTGCTTAGCTTCACATCCTTCACAGAAGTATTTCTCGTCTCCAGTCATCTGTTCTATCTTGAGAAAATCCTCCAAACATTTCTCAATGGTCAAAGTTTTGTTTCCGGCCAGGGCCAAGTCAAGTTCGTAGAAAAAGGACGGACGAATGGATTCACGGTTGCAGGTGAGACATTTTGTCACGTAAGCGTACTCTCCGCGGAAAAGTCGTTGGATCATTGATTTGATATCGGAGTTGGTCTGATGAGCTAACGAGTTCTCCAGTAGTGAGACGAATAGTTTGGAGAACTCCTGTGCGTCCTGTTGTACGGACGGATTTAAACCGAGTTTACAAATAAAATCCGTAGGATCTGCATATTTTCGTTTGGTGTACTGCATCATGGCAAAGAGGGCTTGAAGGCTTGCGACCTTACTCTTTGGTTCGTACAGCTCCGGGTCTAGGATGGATTCGTTATCCTGCTCTTCAGGATCCTCTCCTGGATCCCACTCATACAAAGCCTATTTAGAACTTAATTATTTCAAATAAAAAAATAATTTATTTATTAACTATAGTCTTCATCTTTGTAACTTAATGTGGTTTTTGATTTAATTTTTTAAGTGTTTTTCTAAATAATAAAAGAAGAAGAAACACTATATTCTTCAACAATTAGTATGCATGATATAATCCCGGTAAATGAGCAGAGTTTACTGAAACCCTACCATATTTATTAATAGTCCAAATAATGCTCAAAAACAATATTGTAAATGCCAAATTGTGGTAATTTTCAAATTACGAAAGAGAAAGAGAGCAACCTCCATTGATCAAACTAACCGTGGTTAGGTTAGGCTAAGATAAATAGATGGGGGTCTGTCCTAGTTAACGATTTTTGGACCCCCCCCCCCTCCTATCAATTTTGTAAATGACCAAATTAGTATTTATTTAGTATTATTTAGGGTTAGGTTAGGTTAAGACACTTTCTGGGCTGAGCGCTGCGGCTAGGATGGACTAGGGGGCCGAGCGCTGCGGCCACATGTCTTACATTTAAGATTCATGTCATTTAAGATCCATGTACAAAATTGATAGGAGGGGGGGGAGGGGTCCAAAAATCCAGTGCTTAGGATCCGAATCCGCATTATTTTGGCTCTCTGGATCCGAATCCGGATCCGCAAAAAAATGCGGATCCACGGATCCGGATCCAAGCACAATTTTATTTTTCAAAATGTGCAAAACAGCGTTATTTTTCCTTAAAAATATCTTATTTTGAATTGTTTAACAAATTTTAAAAATATTCTCAGGGTCTCAGGTCTTGCTCAAATCTTAACTCAGACCTCCACCGTGCACCCCCCCCCCCTTTAATAACTAGAGGGGGGGGGGGGAAGTCTCCCTTTTCCCCATTGCAACTAAGCAAATTCAGCCTTCACAAATTAAGGTGTAAGGATGTGTAAGAGTGAGGGGGAAAAGGGAGGGGGCGCACATGTGCTAAAAAGATACAGATGCTAAGGAACATCTTGTGTTCCCACTATAAACAGACTGTTCTCTGCCCTGAAGATATTAAAATCAGACCTAAGGAGTTGCCTGAAGGCAGATATTCCAAACGCCTTCCTTCTACTAAAAGCTAATATGAATTAGACCTGTTTTTTTTTAATCCAATAAAGTAAAAAAAAATCATTATCATTTGTGCAAACTAGTAGAAAAATAGTATGAAAAAATGTTAAAATGTTAAACTTTTTTTTTTAGGTTTGAAAAGATATTTGAACTAAAATAAATTTTTTTTTGATCAATGACCTGGATCCATTTTTTGAAAAGCGGATCCAGGATCCGTATCCGGATCCGCATCAAAATTAAATGGATCCTAAGCACTGCAAAAATCGTTCTCTAGTAATATACCATAGATGGTGACGGGAGATTGCTCTTTTAAAGTTAACGGTACATTTAATAAAGAAAATTCACCAATCTTATTTTAATAACTGACCTGTCTAAATTTTGAATTATGAAACCAGATTTGAAGAAAGGAATTCACGTAGCATGTGTTTCCAAGGTTTCTCAACCCTGCTGGTATCCCGTCACTCCGGAGCAATTCGTTCTCTATCTCATACTCCTCCTCTTCCTCCTCATCGTCGAACCAAACCTTCTCACCTATATTGGATAAACATCGGGGATTGTTTCTACAATTTCTCTTACATATCCCGTGGAACAGACAGTGATTCTCCATCTCCATTCTGTAAGCGGAGCGTATCTCTAGATACCCGATTTCACTGATATTCAAATCAGCGTTCTCCGCAAACCCGAATCCAATGTTACTGGAAATCTGTTTCCGGCCGTATTTAGCCATTTTAAATCTAAAATAAAAAAATGTTGGTTACCAAAACAAACGTTTCATACATAATTGTCATTTTTTACTTCTCCTGTACAATAATTTGAATATAGAAGTAAAAACATTAAAAGAAAGTGTTTGGGCGGCCATGTTTAAAGAATAAAGACCGGGCCAGGGTTTGGTTTGGTTTCAGGATTTGACAGCTAATCCAATAATTGTTTTCTCCGCCTGAGCAGTCTGAGTTGCACGGATTCTCAGGATTACTGATATTAACCACAATCTTTCATCTTTTATCATTATATCCATGTTCACACTCTGATCTACTCGTCATTTTGTCTTCCTCATTCTTTCTTGGATTTTAATTTCCTCGCGTATCTTTTCCTTTCCATGTTCCTCTCCCCTAGTGTTAATTTTGTGTGTCTTTCTCCTACCTTCTTCTCTCAATTACGTACAGGGTGTCCCACGAAACATGAAAGTATGAAACGACTTGAATATCGTCTTGATTTTTGATATGATTTGCTGCATTTCTTTGTCAACCTAATTTTAGAAGTAAATTTCTAGAGATAATAATCACAAAATTCCCCTAGTCCTGCCATTTCCAAAATGTGGTCTGCATTTTTTGTGCTTTCAATATTGCCCGAGATATGAACAATTTCGTCTTGCTATTGTCATGTTTCGTGGGACACCCTGTATCTTCCTTTTCATATTCATTTCTCCTTCCTTCCGTTTCATGTTCCTCTCTCCTACCTTTCTTACCATGTTCCTTTTTCCTGCCTTCCTTTTCATGTTCCTCTCTCCTACCTTCCTTACCATATTTCTTTTTCCTACCTTCCTTTCCATGTTCCTCTCTCCAACATTTCTTGTTCCTCTCCCCTAACTTCCATTTTATGTTTCTTTCTCCTACCTTCCTTAGCGTGTTCCTCTCCCCTACCTAACTTTCCAAGTTCCTCTCCCTTCCTCTCTCTTACCTTCATTTCCATGTTCCTCTCTCCTACCTTCGTTTTCATGTTCCTCTCTCCTGTACCTTTCTTTCCATGTTGCTCTCTCCTACCTTTCTTATCATGTTTCCCTCTCCTACCTTCCTTTTCCATGTTTCCCTCTCCCTTTCTTTTCATGTTCCTCTCTTCTACCTTCCTAATTTTCATGTTTCCCTCTCCTACTTTCCTTTCCATGTTCCTCTCTCCTACCATTCGTTCCACATAACTCTCTCCTAGCTTCCTTTTCTTGATCCTTTCTCTTACATATCCTTTCCATGTTCCTTTCTCCTATCTTCCACTCCATGTTCCTCTCTTCTTTATTTCCTTTCCATGTTCCTCTCTTCTACATTTCCTTTCCATGTTCCTCTCTTCTAAATTTCCTTTCCATGTTCCTATCTCTTTCATATTCCTTCCATTTTCCTCTCTCCTACCATTCGTTCCATATAACTCACTTCTATCTACCTTTTCATGTTCCTCTCTCCTACATATCCTTTCCATGTTCCTATCTTCAAACTTCCAATCCATGTTCCTCTGTTCTAAATTTCCTTTCCATGTTTCTCTCTCTTACATATTCTTTCCATGCTCATCTTTCCTACCTTCCTTTACATGTCCCTCTCTCTTACATATCCGTTCCATGTTCCTCTCTCCTACATATCCTTTCCATGTTCCTCTTCTACATATCATTTCCATGTTCATCTCTCCTACCTTCCTTTCCATGTACCTATCTCCTACATTTCCTTTCCATGTTCCTCTCCCCTACATATTCTTTCCATGTTCCTTTCTCCTACCTTCCTTTTCATGTTCCTCTTTCTTACATATCATTTCAATGTTTCTCTCTCCTACCTTCATTTCCATTCCTTTCTCTTACATATCCTTTCCATGTTCCTCTCTCCTACCTTCCTTATCGTTCTTCTTTCCATGCTCCTATCTCCTACATATCTTTTCCATGTTTCTTTCTCCTACCTTCCTTCCTTTCCATATTCCTCTCTCTTACATATCATTTTCATGTTATTCTCTCCTACTCCTCCTACCTTCCCTTCCATGTTAATCTCTCTTACATATCCTTTCCATATTCCTCTCTCCTACGCATCCTTTCCATGCTCCTCTCTCCTACCTTTCTTTTCATGTTCCTCTATCCATTATTCTTATCGTCGATCGAAACCTTCATTTAATGCTTCCTCTCTTTTCTTTCTTCTTTCTTATCTTCACCACACCTTTACCCTTTGTTCGGTCAAACCTACCGTATCAAACTTTTCGTTTCCCTGGTTATGAAGAATTCAAATCGTGCTCATGTTTCTTTAAAACTTTTATAGTTTACTTTACTTATAGTTAAAATTTCAACACGAAGCAAAAAAATTACTGATCACCACTCATTCTGTCCATTTGACAGGGTCTCTTTTTCCTACATATCCTTTCCATGTTCCTCTCTCCTACATATCATTTCCATAAACCTCTCTCCTACATATCCTTTCCATGTTCCTTTCTCCTACCTTCCTTTCCATGTTCCTCTTTCTTACATATCATTTCAATGTTTCTCTCTCTTACCTTCCTTTCCATTCCTTTCTCCTACCATCCTTTCCATTCCTCTCTCTTACATATCCTTTCCATGTTCCTTTTTGTTACATATCCTTTCCAAGTTCCTCTCTCCTACCACCTTCCTTTTCATTCTTCTCTCCTACCTTCCTTTCCATGCTCCTATCTCCTACATATTCTTTCCATGTTCCTCTCTCTTACACGTCCTTTTCATGTTCTTCTCTCCTACCTTCCTTTCCATTTTAATCTCTCTTGCATATCCTTTCCATGTTCCTCTCTCCTACTTATCCTTTCCCTGCTCCTCTCTCCTACCTTCCTTTTCATGTTCCTCTATCCTTTATTCTTATCGTCGATCGTAACCTTCATTTAAGGCTTCCTCTCTTTTCTTTCTTCTTTCTAATCTTCACCAGACCTTTGTTTGGTCATACCAACCGTATCAAACTTTTCGTTTCCCTGGTTATGAAGATTTCAAATCGTGCGCATGTTTCTTTAAAACTCTTGGTACTATTCTTGTCAAGGTTATAATGCAAGGAAAGTTAATTGCAGCTGCGTATTTTTTGCGTACATATTGAAAACAGTTCTTTGGGCAGAATTAGTAAACAAGAATAGATGCATTAGTGTTCGTTTAGTATCCGAGGAGGATAAAAGCTTTAATTTTGATAATTTTGACCAGAATATTTCATTGATTTTTGATGTGAAAGATGGATCCCATGTCAGGCAGTGACATCCGTCTTGCGTTAACATTACCGCCCAGAGACAGTACACTGCAGTACGAAAGATGAGTACATCTCTGAAATAACTTTCCTTGCATTATAAAATTGATTTGTGTACTCCATAACTACATTGCAGCGATGAACATCCGATCAGTATTTAGTGTCATTGTATTCTGAAAAAATGAACTACAAAACTTTGACATAATTTTCACATAACAATTTTGAACTGATTTACGTATAAATGTTTTATGTTGTTTCACAATTTAACAAACTAACTTTCTTTGACGAAAAGCCACATTACATTTCAATTTGCAGTTAAACAGGACTATTGTTAAGTTTATTTTTGGATTTTCTTTATCAAATTTGACATATATGCCTACAGCCTTTTAACGCTGATGCATGCCTGAAATTGTTGAGCTAAAAAGACAAATCTGCTGCAAACGAATATAATTGTAGTAACTCAAGATAATGAGAATGTAATGCTTTTACATCCCTGTAGCATTGTACTAAGGGGTTACTTGAATGTAGCAATGGTTTGCATGGTTCGAATATGTAGCAATGATTTACAGTCGAATATGTAGCAATGATTTACAGTTGTGCTTGAAGATTTGCTTGGTAAATGTAGCATTAGTTTGCTTGGTAAATAAGGCACAGGTTTGGGTGCATAAGCTTGTTACATCATCCACGATTAGTAGAAATGCAAGGATTCCATCATTCTCTCTAGCTCCACAGCCACCTAGTTAAAATACAGTAGTTAGGGTTTATATCAATACAATGAAGACAACTTTTATAATAAAATTTCGACTTCTAACGAACCTTTTTTAAATTACAGGTTTTTAATAAAACAAAGAGAATCTGTTAAATGACAGCTATCCATGCTTTTGAAATAAAAAATATCATAAGTAGTCTTTATTGTATTGATATATACGACGACGACTGCATGATAACATTTAATGCATTTAAATCATGTATTATGGAGATTTGGTGAGATAATACAATATGAAATAAAATTTAAATCTAAAAGAAATAGAAAACGGGGCAGAACTGAGAACTTCTCATTAGATTAAACGAGCTAGAGTCTTTAACTTTGAGATCCTAAACATTTTCTTGTTGGGGATAAGCTCTGAGATTGGACCAACTTAAACCAATCCAAGGTCAGGTTTTATTAAGACAGATATGAAAGAAAGAAAGTTAATCTCATGAATTCAAAAGGGAGTGTAATTTAGTTCCATTTCATTCAAAAATTACCTACTGAATTTTGTCTGCACAGTGCACAGGAACTAGAATAGGGGATCAGTGATGAGTAAACAAATTTAACAAACTAGGCTTCTATTTCAACTTTTTATTGTGGCTCTATCTCTGAGCATCATCTCTTTGTGCCATATAAAAAAAATTCTATAAATAGTTAAACTAATTACTGAGCTGTCCTAATCTGTTGCAGTAAATGTAAAGCATATTTTGTAACTAGTTGACCTGCTCCATCTGAAGACGGTTTAGAGAATCCACTTCTATCTTGGAACCGGAAATCACGTCACTGTAATCAAAATAAAATAATTCACTAAAATAGTCCCTCATGTAATGGGATACAACATTGTTATAAATGGTAAAAAAAGGAACTTTTCTCATATTTCAAGACAGTTTTAGGCTCAATGTAGTAAAAGTAATTTACTAAAAGTAAGAGGGAAATATGCCTAAAACTAAGATAGTAGTTTTTATTTTAAAATTTTTAAAGGGACTGTTTACTTATTTGAGTAATTTCATGGTAAACTAAATAGACTAGTAGCAAATCATTGATATTAGTCTTTCTTTTTCAAGTATACCAGAGAAATAGCCGATTTACCGCATAAATTCTAGCGCAAAGGTATGATACCTTTTCAGTAACAAAAACCAAATAAAATCTAAAATTATCATATTTCAATGACATCAATGTCAGTCGTTATATTAAAAAACTTTAAATTTAAGAATTAGCAAGAAATTAACGTTTTTCATGTTCAAAGATGATTTGACATGTTTAAACAAAGACGACATTTTCAAACCGTTTCATAGATTTCAACTCAAATTTTTAAAATCCATCACTATGACATAAGCATCAAATAGTGTAAATGCATAGGTATCAATGCATTCTTTTGCACTGGAATTCTAAACGAAAAATCGGCTTTTTCTCCGGCCACTGTTGTCTTTGAAAAGTAATACCAATGACCTGCTGATAGGCTATTTAGTTCCCCCTCAGTGAACGGTCCCTTTTTAAGTATATCCTCTTACCTCTTCCATTAAAATGACGATAAATTATCTTACCATGCATTTCTTTGTTCCAAACAACAGCGTTTTTAATGTTTTTTACTTTATTGTTTAAAACCTTAATGTATATCCCCTCAAGTCCCCCTTCAACAAAAATATCTAAATTGGACTCTCACCTGAATATTTTCTCACATAACTCTACTTCCTTCTCAATACCTCCTATATGGGCCTGAAACATAATTATAATGATTGTGGAAAGGCTTAGAAAAGATTATAACATTTAACGATTATCAATAACTGTACTAAGTATTCTATACCTTGATGTTGCTAAGAAACTTCTTGTCATTCCTGTACAGGTTCAACTTCAGGTGCTTGCACAGCAGAGCCAGCTTGGTCTAAAAGAACAAGAGCTAGTTTACGCAAATACAAAAAACAAATGTCAAGTCCCTTAACAAATCACATCACAATTTTGTGTATTTTAACCGGTGCTTAGGATCCGGATCCTCAATGTCAAACAATGGGTTTTCATAAAAGCCTTCCTAGGCAAATTATAATCAAGTTTGTTCATGAAAAATATCAAAAGACGGAGAAAAAATAAACTATGCAAAAGCAGAAGTGTTCCCTTAACCAGTTATACAATTATATTGAAAAGCGTCTATTTTGTGCATTTGAAGTTTTTAGGGACCTGGATCAGACAGTCAGTTAGTGAGCTATCTGGGGTTCCCTAGAATTCATTGATGTGTTTTTTCGACCAATGTATATGTATACATATCTATACATAATTCTTTTTCATTGAAACCTTTATCAGCTTAAAACAGAGAGTAAGTCGAGCTTTGCACGACCACGTTTGAGCCATACAACCATTTTAAGATACCTTTTATTCGTTATGGGCCAACTTTAAGATAAATATGAATGAAGGGGAGCTCCCTAATGATTTGTTTTTTTTTCTGCTATGCATTCCTAGGAATAAATCTTTATAATTATAATAATAGCAGAGAAAAATTTTAGCAAGAACTATGAATGATGTTCCCATGTATAACTATTGACTAATCGTCTTTGAGAAGGGATTTTGAGATACGAGTAGGGATTTTTATACTTGAATTGAAATCACAAGAAAGTGAACATATAAAATCCCACCTAGCTTGATCTTAAAAATCTCGCCTCAATCGTTAGGACCAGTTGTATGAATAATTATCTTGTTTCTGTTTAACTGAAAACTTCTTGTCAAATATGATTGACGATATTGGTTTATATTAAATAGACATGATTAAGGGTACTAAAGGTAATAACTCATTATATTTGAAATTACATTCATGTGTTGGTTTCCAGAAATAACAATCTACCATACATACCAATGATGGTCGAACTAAGGAGATGCGAATAGAGTTTGTGTTACCAAAAAGTATTTGGACAGCTCAATAACAATAACAAATAACAATAATAGGTCAGGCTTAAAATAACTGTATTTAATTAAATGACCTATTATTTTATAGAATGGTATGTACAATTTACAATGGTGGCCTTTTAACCTATGCGACCGTAATTAAAGAATAATAATGGTTGTTGTCTACCGGGGAAAAGTGTTCAGAGTGTTATTTGGAAATAATCAATTTTCAACTAGAAAAAAAATGATGTTTCCGTCAAGGTTTAGTGTGTACCGTTGTAAATCTTGAAATGAAGGATGAATTGAATTCACGGCTACATTCCCGCTAAGCTATCATTGTTTACCATTGATTTCTTGTTTCCAATAAATGGGTTTACTGAGAGTAAAATGTCAGGAAACCCATTTCTTCTCTTCTTAGTTTTTTTAAATCCTTGAATATATACAATCCCACCTTAGCTACCTGGAGAACAACAACAGGATTAACAGCAGCAGAAGCAGCTTCATTTCTAGCAACTACAGAATTAACAGCAGTGGTAGCTCCATTTATTACAGCAGCAGAGGTACTAGGTTTACCAGTTGCTGGAGCAGCACCAAGGTTAGCAGTGGTTGGAGCAGCAAGCCTATGCAGAACACCACTTTATTTAAGGGAGCTAGACATTGTAGCTGAGCTAAAAGTGCAGTATTGTAGAGAAACACTTAAGGATTCATTAGATACCGACACATCTTTACGGTGTACAATTTTTAAAAAAGGCCGTAAAGTCGTTTGTAATATTTCATGAGTCGGGTTTGTCAAATGGTATGACATGAAACCTGAAGTTGTTATCTACACTGATGCACTTTCAGCTCAATTACCATGTCTAGCAAATATCCTGGCCTTTGCTACCTAATGTCAGTTGGTGTAAAAGTTGATTATTTGATCTACAGAGCGTCCCATATCTTATAGGATTATCTCCAAGCTTCAACACCAAAATACGCATATAATACTCGAAAAACCTGTTTATTTTCTGCAAGATTTTTTCTTAAATTGGTCCCTTAACTAAATGTGTAAACAGATGCACTAGGTGATAAAACTGCTCTAAGGCTCGCATTAAAATTTTAACTTATTTCACTTCAACGTGTGCTTTGTTTTGGTAAACAATCGAGTATCGGAGGAGGGGGGGGGGAGAGGGGACGGGTTTGGTGTGTTAAGACTCCGTCAGAGAAATAAATCCTTGGCAAACCTGGTAAAGACGACTTTTAAAAGGCTCTGAGGAGTTTTGGAAGGGTTTTGTTCAACAAAATGACGTGGGACACCCTGTAGCATAGTTTGAAATATCAAAGGTCTTTAAAGACAAAGGGATTAGTAAATCAGAGTTTGTGGCAAGTAATAACTTTTAAATATAATAGCTTGAAGTAAAGCTTTGATAAAACAGATATCATTATTATTATTATGTGCTTAATTGTTTAACGCACCTGAAAGTTTTAATCTCCGGATTTATCTCAACCAACAGGTTTCCATCTCTACACGATCTCATTATAGTTATTATAGTTTTAGACTTTTCAACATTTAAATTAATATTCTAAAATTATAAGGAAGACACACAGTTTGTTAGTAAAAGCAATTAAAAGTTGAAAATCCAATTTTTCCGTCTCTATCTTTAAACTTGCAATAAGAAGCACTTGAGAATACAGATTAGAGAATTAAAAGGTATATATTAATTCATGATTAATGTTCCTAATATATTTCAGTTGAACACTCATTCTGCAGCCCTTAAAAAAAGTTTCTTTTAAGAATAAAAAAATTCAATCTCTTCAAAAATGACTTTAAAAAAACCATCACTCCATGTATTCACTTTTTATATTTATAACTTTGTTTGTTACTTGTCCTTAATAAATGGTGTAACTACAGAACCTATAATGCTAAACAATTATAGGACACATGTGTCCCATTTTCCGTAATTCTGGAAAATAAATCAGTTCAAACATGGAAATCTGCGTAATTATTGGCTATTTAAGTTAAAGTTAAGATCATACAAATCATTAAGCTAAAGTTAAGATCATACAAATCATAAAATCATTGAAAAAGTCCCGAAGAATCTTAGAATTCCAGTCTCCTGGTAAACCTTGAGCATCTGGTATTGAGGAACCGGAAGGATAAGAGCAAGAGCACCCTGGATAGGTTCATCACCATCAGCTACAGGAATATTGTAGCTAGACTCACACTAACGAATCATGAAACCCATGAAATAAAAGTTTCTCGTCATAAATTACGTCTAAATCATTGTTTGCTAGATCACAATGTCTGGAAACTAATAAAACCCCGGTCCCTTAATAAACGTTCCACAATAACACAAATGATTTTTTTTCACAATGAAAAAAAAAGCTTATGGAAAATTGCTTCATCAAAATGTACTAAATTTCAAATGAGATTTTAAATCACATTTTTTATCAATTATGATCAAGTAACTGTTTTAACAGCTTCATGTTCTTTGCATAATGCACATTTCCTAACTATTTTGCAAAGTTAAAGAAATTAAAAGTTTAAGCTTCAGGTTTAGACAATTTGAAATAATCATTCGAGATTAATTTCTTAAAAAAAGTTTTTTCTCTAGTCTTTAGTGTAAAAAATTATAATAGGTCACACATTTCAAATCCAAGCTCGATTTTTTTTTCTATGGTTGACATGTTCCTGTTGAATCAATTCCTTCAACTTCTGTTTGCAGGAGATAGACCAGTTATTGCTGGGTGCTTGATTCTCAGTAAATAATCCAAATCTGCAAGTTATCATCATCAATAATTCTATGCGTCTTTTCCTCTGATACATTTTATAAACCCAGGGCTCATATTAGCCGTTGAATATTCACAGATAAATTATCAACCTAATTAAAATTTTCCCAAAAAATTGAAATTTTACAATTTTCATGGTAATGTTTTTAACTTGATTATGATCCCTTTAAACCAGTGCTTTGGATCCATTTAATTTTGATGCGGATCCGAATTCTGGATCCGCACTGGAAAAAAATGGATCCGGATCCAGGTCCGGGTCATTTCCATAAGATTTACTGAATTTATTTTAACAAAAAATAATTTTCAAATTTATGTTTGATTTTTTCGCATATCTTTATTCTAAAACTTGATAAACCATTCTGAAATGAGGAAATTTTTATAATCCCTATTTTTTCAAAAGTTCAGATTTTGGTTTTAGGAGTGAACAAGTTCTTTTTTGCAGTTTATAGTTGATATTTTACCCCTTGGATCCGGATCTGTGGATCCGCATATTTTTTCGGATCCGGATCCAGGAAGCTAAAATCTTGCGGACCCAACGGATCCGGATCCTAAGCACTGCTTTAAACATGGAATAAATCGTAATTAATCATAGGGCTAAACTATCAAATATTTATAGCTAATCAAAAAAAAAATACTGAGAGCACTAAATCAAATTCTGGCAACCAACCAAGTATGACCCAAAAAGGCGATCAACCTCCTTCCCGTCGCGTACTTAATAATTCTTCAATTCAATCTGGGAAGATTTCTGAAGAAATAGGATAAGGAAAACCATAAAATTGATACCTGATTGCCTGTGCTTTCATGTCAGAGAATTTTAAGTGCAGATGCCTCATAGCAGGTAGAATCACCTAATAATTAAGGTATATCAATACTTCAAAAAACGAAAAAGGTAAGTGAGCATGTTTTAATATTAAAGAAAAAGGTAAGTGAGCATGTTTTGATATAAAAGAAAAAGGTAAGTGAGCATGTTGTTATAAAATATAAAAAGGTAAGTTTTCATGTATTAGTTTAAAAGAAAAAGGTGAGTTTGCCCTGTGCATGTTGTCAGTACCAAATAATTAAGTTATTATCAATGTTGAAAAGATCAATATGAGGAGCGTGAAATGAATATTCTCCATTTAGTGAAATAATTACCAATTTAATGCTCGGAGCGTGTAAGAATATACATTCTTTCACGCTCTGACCGTGTAATAATTTCCATTCTTACACGGTCTGAGCGTTAAAGAATGAAAATTCTACACCTAGAGTGTAAGAATAAGCATTCTTAAACGCTAGGAAGGGAACAATATTAAAATTGTTCCTCCTGAACCGTGTAATAATGGGAATTCTTACACAATAGGTTTACTACTATGGAACCGAACAGATAAGATATAATAATAAATAAGTTGATACTAAAAGTAGAGAGTTCAAATTAAATAGCTTTGATATATGAATGCATTCCTGAAAATATTCCGATTATTTATCTACTTGTAAATGCTACATGAATGTATATTTAGTTGAGATTTCAACATGTATATACGTTGTTTTTACAAATATGATCAAAAAAAAATATCAAACATTCTATTTTCAATTGGCTCAAACTAAATTTTCTTTCGTTTTATTTTAAGCTGAACCATCATACATTATTATTTTGTATTGTGTGTTTGAAAAAATATACTATATGAAATTTTGTCAGTGTAATTTTTACATAACAGTAGCCAATAATAATTTGCATTAAAGCTGTTACATAAATATTTTTTTGTTTCCCTCCCATAAACGTTATGACAATGAGCATTGAGGTATTCAAAGAACATATTCAATTGATTGTTTTTTATTCTTTCTTTCTATATCGTACTGTATCGTACTTTACTGCACCGTACTTTACTGCACTGCACTGTACTTAACTGCACCGTACTTAACTGCACCGTACTTCACTGCACCGTTCCGTACCTGACAAGTATATCCGTAGTCTATGTAGAAAACAGTACACTTATCTCCTCCTAAATTGGCAAAAATAAGATTTAGTCAACAAATTTCTAGAAAAACACAATGTGCATGAAAGTAAGCCAAACAAAATCATTAATTGGCATGAAAAAAACGAGGCGAAATATTCGCATTAAATTTTATTACAGATCAGGGGCGTATTCAGGAATTTGTCCAGGGGGGGCTTAATTTTTTTATCTTTCAGGGGGGGGGGTTCAGCAGTAGCACCCGTTGGGGCCTGAAAACCCCCTGAAATCAATAGATTTCACTGGTCCCCCCCTGGATAGCCCCCATATCCCCCCCTGAATACGCCTGTTACAGATTTCAACAATTTGATTTTCAACCTCTCATTTCGAGTAAAAAGCGACTGAAATCATTCAAAAACGTTTTTGTATACTTTATAAATGAACCAAATACCTAGAACTTGAGTGACACGACCTCTATACCAATATCCATCAGTGTAGAGTAAAGCTACAGACAATCCAACTCCAACCTCATCAATGGATAGTCGCAACCTAGATAAAGTTAAATGGATAGTCTCAACCTAGATAAAATTAAATGGATAGTCGCAACCTAGATAAAATTAAATGGATAGTCGCAACCTAGATAAAATTAAATGGATAGTCGCAACCTAGATAAAATTAAATGGATAGTCTCAACCTAGATAAAATTAAATGGATAGTCGCAACCTAGATAAAATTAAATGAAATCATTTCTAAATTCCTAAAAATATGACGAACTGATGGTTAATTACGATCCTTGACTTAAAAAAATTTGAAGGGAAAACTAAAGAAGATGCATATAAACAATTATGCAAGCAAAAAAATAAATGAATTCCTTACAGTCGTCTCTGATGTCGCATACGAATTTGTCTGAACATCTTACTTAGTCTACCCAAAAGAATCTTTCATTTTCTCATTACAGAAACATGAGTTGAAGAAAACGATTAATATTCTATTACTTCTTTAGTAAATTAGTGAATAGTATAAGTCAGAAGTGTTAACAGGATGTGGGGCTTTGACACATGAGCTTCATGAGCAACCATGAAATTGTGCGGCTATTGCTCCTAGTATGAATCTTTGCCTCCATCTACGATGGAAAAGTCCACCCCCCCCCCACTTCCACCAAATTATTTTATACTACCCTCATTCTTACCTGTCGGAGTTCCTTCCATCAAAGTAGAATTCATTCATATTGCTTTCAAACCCCTTCATAGTTGTTTCCAGGTCTTTCAGGCATCCATACAACCTTAGAATACATAATTTAAGCATACATACAACCTTAGAATACAAAATTCAAGCACCCCTACCACCTTCGAATACAAAATTCAAGCATCCATACAAACTTAGAATACAAAATTCAAGCATCCATACAAACATAAATACAAAATTCATGCATCCATGATCCATACAACCTTAGAATACAAAATTCAAGCATCCATACAACCTCAGAATATAAAATTCATGCATCCATACAACCTTAGAATACAAAATTCAAGCATCAATACAACCTTATAGAATACAACATTCAAGCATCCATACAAACATAAATACAAAATAATTCAGGCATCCATACAACCTTAGAATAGAAAATTCAGGCATCCATAGAATACAAAATTCAAGAATCCATACAACCTTAGAATACAAAATTCAGGCATCCATACAACCTTAGAATACAAAATTCAAGAATCCATACAACCTTAGAATACAAAATTCAAGCATCCATACAACCTGTTTTCTTATTCTTATATCATGGCAACCTAATGTTGCAAACCTTTGAAATATTTAGTTAAAGTATAGAGGGTCTATAACATCCGGTTGCAAATATTTCCTGACTGGACCAGATATCGTAGATTTTACGCAGACCCCATCGAATGCGTTGATTTCGACGCTATCAAAATTTTAAAAAGGAATTTTTTTTAAATATGTTGAAAACCCGATATTAGACACCCCCATTTCCCCCCATATTCCTTACCCCCCTTCCCTTTTTGGTCCAGGGACGAAATTAACTTTGTTTTAGCGCAGCTCATTTTGCTCCTCCTCCAGCCCCCACCCCTCTTATAAGCTAAGAATTGGTAAGGGCAGATATTTATGCATTTGTGACTCGCTAGGGAATGACACATATGGCGAGATTTTGACCCCCCACTTTGAATTTAAGCCTCGTAAAAGCTGCTGCAGCTGTTTTAACTTCCTCCCCCCCCCCTCCACATTTAGCTGTCAGAACTTTGACAGATCCCTTCCTCCCTCCATATACATTTATATTTTAACTTCATGAGATAGGCACAGTTCCAAATATTACCACAAGAGGTCTCTTGAGTTGAAAGTAAAATTGAATTATATACAGAAAATAAAACTGTTATTGTTTTAAACAAAATTACATTTCATAGAATTAGATATTTGTGTTGTATCATGTGTAAATCGCTAACAATACTGTAACATTTGTAATAGTCCCATGCTCAAAGTTATAATATAAAGATAGAAATATCCAATAGATCACAAATGTTAAAGTGTAAACTTGACAAGTGCATAAAATAACTACATTTACTTAATGCTTGTAAATGTTAATTACCATAAAGTTTGAAATGAATGTTTAAATGGCTCAAATTGATCAAGCAACAGCGCTCCATGAAAGGTATAGGAAAGGTGCTCTACTTTCTACTTTTTTGACGCATATATTTTCTCTATTCCGTTTTGGTCCAAATTTTGCTGTCAAGCTGCGAAGCTGTCGTTCCAAGCTGCTAACTTCAATACCGTGAGAAACCTGAAACTTAACTACATGGGGGGATGTGAATTTGATACCCAGACAAAATATGAGGTGCGGCGAATAACGAGTTGAAATCGTAACATTTAAACGAGGTTTGCTTAAGAAAGATGTGCGCTCTTCTCTATCTCTCCAAGAAGAAAAGAACGATCTCGGGTCTAGTCGGGTTAAGATTAAAAAATTGTAACTTGAGGCGAGTAAAGATTTGCGATTCTTTGGAATTAAAGTAAATAATGCAACTTACAAATCTGGGTTGATAACGTGGGTGATCTTCATGTTGACCCAAGTATTTTCCTTGAGATGCGATATCTCCATCTCTTCTATCTCGTGGAATCCAACAACATCCTGGTAAACAGAAATATTCTCTATCTCGCNCTGGGGGGGAATTCAAAAATGTAAATTTAAATGTTTTAAAAACGGCGTCTACTTTGTGGTAAAAATAAAAGTTTATAATGATATTAGGTTAATAATTTTCAAAAATATTTAATAACAAAACAAGAAGGTCAACTCTAACCTTTTGCAGTTCAGATGAGATGGGGATTGTTGGAGCTGGTAGACTGGGTTTACCAACAGTTGCCGATTTCAGAACAGCATTGGAACTTGGTTTCTGCAGTGTTACAATACCACTAAAGGAAATATTTTTAAACAAAATGTTTACTTCGTAACATTTATTAATTTAATTTAGTGGCATAGTTTTATGCTTTAATAATCATCATTTGACACACTTTTGTAATTATAAAGGCTGATCTTACAATTTTTGTGATAAATTAAAAACAATTGTACAATGAACAATTTCTTATCTTAGGTAACAATAAAAAACTGTGGTATATATATATATATATATATATATTTTGACTAATGCTATTTTGAGTTACAAATAAAGAAGTTTTACTAATATGCCAAACAATGTTTTTGGAATTTTTTCAGAATAAAGAATCATGAATAAAATTAGTTAGAAACAGGCAACCTTAACTCTTTAACTTTAATTTCAAGAGCAAGTCTAATAAATTAAACTTAATTTTTCACGGAAACTTTTTATATATAATTGACAATTTCACATCAGTGTAAAGTTTAATTGGGACTGTTTTCAAAAAAGAAAAAAATTTCAGAGGAATTAGCAACGAACCCTAAAAAATGTTTCAAATAACTCTTGAAATGGTTGCAAATTATGTTTACATAAAAAATCGACTTGACCGGCTGTAGAATTATTCACAGAAAATTATTAACATTGAAACTTTAACGTTTTATAATTTGAGAAACTTGTAAAGTTTTGGTACTTACTTTTTAACTTTTAGAAAATGAGAATTGAATAACACGAGTTCATCCATCGAGAAGCAGTAAAACCTAGAATTTAATGTGCATTTTAGAACCACAGAGGATTAAAACAAAAATTTAATGTTTAAAGTGACTGTAAACATAATTTTAAGTATCCCTCCATGCAAAGATGGCAATGCCTGGTTCACAATGGTACCTTCGAAACCTCAATATGATCAATAATGTGGAGGCCTAGGGTCACTTGAAATTACCCTTACAGTCCTTTTAAGGAATCAAAATTTAAATTATTTTTCTAAATAATTTAAAAACTAATTTAAAAAGCTAAGCTGAAACCCATGTGAAATAAAATATTTAAAATCGTTTCTTTTTTCACCTTAGATATGGATCCTGATCTAGGATTAGTAATATATAAAATGGATCCGGATTTGAGTTTGACCAACATTTCTTTGTTTCTGTGTAGAAACATGAAACAATTCCCAGAATAGGAAGGCTTTGGTGGTGCCTCATTAATTGAAACTTAAATTGTGTGTTTGAGAGCAAACGCTTTCGCTCTTGATTTTTTGTTTGATATTATACCACTTGGATCCAGAACCGAAGCACTGTTTATAATCATATCAAACCAAACCTCATTTAGCAGGGATATGGCTTAAGGCTCCTAAATGAGGGTTTGAGTTTCAAGTCTTGCTCACATTAGGGGGTTTCAGCCGGATCTCTACCAATAATTAGATTTATTTAAAGGCAGGTTTGAGATACTTCGGGAATGTTTTTTAGAAAAAATACAGAATTCTGTTCAATAAAGTTATCACTTCAGCTTGGTAAAGATCATAGCACACGACCAAATTTTAACCATGCCGCCACATTAGCATACCCACCAGTTGTTGGGGGCCATTCTATTTAAAAATAGGCTTTTTAAAATACAGTGGTTGGGTAATTCTCTAGTAGACTTTGGTTGGGTAATTCTCTAGTAGACTTTGGTTGGGTAATTCTCTAGTAGACTTAGATTTGATTTTTTGCTTCTCATGGTCTAGCCAAACAATATCTTTAATATTCCGTAAAAACCCCAAGTCAGACATTTTCTGGCCCAAGGCTAGCTTAAATTATGCAGAATTAGTAAACTTTAAGTTAATAACTCTGAAGTGCAAAACCCGTCTGGTTAACAATCTAGTCATACCTCGAAAGGGAAAGGATCGGGTTTCAAGCCAAATTTTTGAATTTGTTTGTCATAGGGTGTCTGTTTTTAGCAGCTGCAGCTGCTAGCTGACAGCTTGCTGGCCAATTGTTGACTTTTAAAAATGTTTAATCTAACTTAAATATAGTCTCTTTTTGTTTAATTAAAGTTAGCATTTTGAATTTAAACAAACAGCTAGTCTATATACATCAATTTGAATTTTTAGTATTTAGATGTCATTCAAATGAAAGCATGTCATTGATTAGCGCCTCCACCTGTGTCCCTCAACCAGATCTCTTTCTAAAATGTTTCCCTTTTTAAGTGCACACATTTTACCTCAGAGCTAGCAGTAGCTTAATATGTTTATAAATCAGAGCCTTAAAAGATATTTCAAAATTTCTGAGAGAAAATTCAGTGCATTTTCTTAATGAAATTATTATATCTTAAACAAGTAAAATTGTTTTTAAACCCAAAACTTCACCTCTAAATAAGAAACTTTAACTAAGAAAATCGAATCTTAAATTTCTCACTTTTTTAATTTTACGGAAAACACTGAGACGCCTAGAAATCTCCTGTAGTTGAAGCTATAGGTCAAATATTTGATTTTGATTTAAGTTTTAAGTCAACAGCTTGTAAATTTAACAAACACTCAAAAAAGACATGCACACACATGCAAATGTAGAAAGAGTGAAGGGGAAATTTTCTCACAGCTGAAAACATATTTGATATTTGATCCAGATGTATTATGAGGTGCGACTTTTTTAAACCAAATTAGACATT
The DNA here is from genome assembly GCF_000591075.1 of Eurytemora carolleeae. Lineage (NCBI taxonomy): Eukaryota > Metazoa > Arthropoda > Copepoda > Calanoida > Temoridae > Eurytemora > Eurytemora carolleeae. The sequence goes on from NW_019396036.1 coordinate 193,643, forward strand.
TAGCCCAAATGGGAAAAGGGAAACAATAATTGGAGGGGTAACACAGGATGTTTTGAGGCATAACATTTATTTAGCCAAAATATATTTGCATATTAACTTAAAAAAGTATTCTCAATCTTGTTGTGAGCTAGAAAAGTTAAAAAGGTCAGTAGGTAAGGTACAGGCTTGGTTTACACGGGATAGTTGGTATCGAGTTTATTATGTTATTTAATCTCATCATATGTAGTTCATATTTTTTTCCCATGATCTTGTGAAAATTGAAATGTACATATATCTGCAATTAACATGGGTATACCAGAGTTTCATTTGTGTTATCAAGGATTGTGTGGCTAAAAACTAGCTCATTAACTTGTAATTTATAACTCATAATGATAAATATTTAATATAAGTAATTACTTCTTAGGATCCAAAGGTTTCTTGTACAGCTCACTGTATACACTACCCAGAGTGCGGAAATGTATATCAGTGTTATTCAACAAAACCTGAATTACAAGATAAAAGTTGCTAACAAATACTTACTTAAATTGAATTAATAACTGACAAAAAAAACCCCACACTTTGCTAATAAAACTTAATTAGTATCTAGAAAACTTCACATTAAAACAATGATTTTTTGGCTATTTTTTTAAGTGGATTATGTCAGTTGAAAAAAAGATTACACGAGAACAATATTATAAGAATATATTTGAGAGGTTACTTGAATAAGAAAAAATTCAATTTGATTAGGATACAGAAGAAAAAAAGTTTGTTATCAGCCCCATGATGCTATAATTTTGAAAGTTCCTATGAAATCAAAAATAGGCTTCAGACTAAAATATTTTTTTGTATGCAAGAATATCCAAGAATGTAAACGCAATTTCAGTGCCAATACCAGGTGCCCTTGAAATATTTATCTGATCAATTTTGTGTAAGGAACCGTTCACTTCTTTGGATAATTTCATGGTAAACTAAACAGCCTATTAGCTGTGGCCAGAGAAATCGAAATCAGAATTTTAGCTTAGGTACGGTACCTATGTCTAGGCACTATTTGATGTTTTTTGTCTATGTCATTGATTAAAAAAAACAAATGTAAATTAAACATTAGGATCTATTTTGTATTGCTTCTCTAATAAGATATATAGAACGAGGTATGAAAGATGTGCGCATATGGATTTAAATAAAACATAATTGGGTTACGGGTAGTTGAAAATAAATTAGACAATTGATTGAGGGGCATAGGTTGGGGAAGTGTAGATCATGGGGCGAACAGTAAAACCCTTAGAAATTACAAACTTTATTCAGATAGTTTTAAAACTCTGTATATTTGCCAAGTTAATAGGCTGTTAAGTTTACCATGAAATTACCCAAGTGAACGGTCCCTTTAAATGTGCAAGTCACTTTTGAAGAGAAACCACTAATGATAATGATACCGTTGTAAACTGGACGTGGACAATATGCCATCATTGAATGGAAGATCACTTGAAATAGCACTTACAGTCCCTTTAACTCTGGATTTATATTGATGAAAATGATAATCAATAGTTATATTATTATTATTGGTTATATTATTTCAAGAGCACTAAAAGAATTATTTTATATTAATTCAAACCTGCTCAATCCGGTTCTGAGTAGGTCGGTCGATAACTAGTCTTAGAAGAGAGACCTTGCTAAACCCCTTGCAATCTTTCTTCAAGTAATCCTTCAACAAATTATTCTATAGAATTATACCAAACATTAAATTAAAATGTAAGAGTTTTATCGCGAAATGACTTCTTAGTTAGTTAGGGGTCAAAACTGAAAATATAAACTTTTTGTCGCACCATATTTGCTTCAATTTTTAAAAATCTTAGCAAGTATCTATACAGCCCTGAGTGTCATCTTGCCCCCACAAGATAGATGACATAGAATAACATTCAGGAAAATGATCGATCATTACAATGTTTTCCAAATTAAGTATAAAATAGTATTTTATAAATGGAATTTCAACCTTTTTTACAATCAAAATAAAATTGAGCCTGAAGAGATAAGCTTTCTTGACATTTTGAAACTCCAGCCAGACAAATTTATCCAATGTAACCATCACCTTTCTCAGTTTACCAGCAGGACGGAGATAGCAGCGATTATCTTCTCCAAAAGTTAACTCGATCTCTAGAGAAAACAAAGATCAGTGCATTTTGACACGAATCCTGGACATGAATCCATCCTGTAGAAAATGGATACGGATCTTGAAGATAAATTCGTCCTGTAGAACATGGACACGGATCTTGAACATGAATCCGTCCTGTAGAAATTAGATACGGATAATGAAGATAAATCTGTCCTGTAGAACATGGACACGGATCTTGAAGATGAATCCGTCCTGTAGAACATGGATACGGATCATGAAGATGAATCCGTCCTCTAGAAAATGAATAATTGTCTCACCTTCCTGTTGTTGAGCAAAGACTAGGTCTGTTACAAGAGCTCTAAACGTCTCATACCCGTAGTCTCTAGGATTTAACTGGTACTCAAACCTTAATCAATTTATAGTCATTTAGAGAGACTTTAAGAGTAGTTTCAAGAGAACCTCCATGTCCGTACCTTTAAAACCTTTACTCTTATCTGCAAGATATTAAATCTAACATTTTCTTTCTTTGTCTCAACTGCAGAAACACGCAAGTTGCTTTTACAGAGAAACTGCAATTGGAAATTATCAAAGAGAAAAACAAAGATATTCAATACGTCCTTACCATTGTGGCACTCTGTAAATGGAGGGTCTCTTAGAACTATGTAGACAGTCCCTTTTTAAGGATCGTTAAAAACCATATTTGTTCTCTACGTTATCCTCTTAGGCCCGATGAGCAAAAACACGTTGCTCAATCACTTTTCATCGATAAAACTAATAATTTGTATAGTTTTCTAGAGATTTTGTCTTTGTTTATACAGAAAAGTAGTTAAATATATTGTTGTGTTACCTTCTATGGTACATTTCCCTTAGTGTAAAGAAGTCCAAACCATCCTCGTTTTCCATCAAAAGTTCTTGGATCTAATAAAATTAAGTTTTAATAAAACATAAATAAAGGCATTTTAAATTTATATTTTAAAAATCTTGAATAAATATTTGCCTTTGCAACTAAAACGTCTGGAAGCCTCTTCACAATTGTGTCAAGTACTAGTTCTTGATACTGGGCCCTGAACAAACAAATATGTGTCAAGTATACTAGTTCCTGATACTGGGCCTTGAACAAACAAATATGTGTCAAGTATACTAGTTCCTGATACTGGGCCTTGAACAAACAAATATGTGTCAAGTATACTAGTTCCTGATACAAGGCCCTTGAAGAAACAAATATGTGTCAAGTATACTAGTTCCTGATACAGGGTCCTGGAACAAACAAATATGTGTCAAGTATACTAGTTCCTGATACAGGGCCCTGGAACAAACAAATATGTGTCTAGTATACTGGTTCCTGCTACTGGGCCCTTGACCAAACAAATATTGTACAAAATATAGATTTATATAACAAAAAATGATGAGTTTTCAGGGGTAAAGCATTTTCTAGATGTATTTTAAAGAGGAAAAAATATATTTTCACAGAGGGTTTAAAAATATGTTTTACAAAAAATCGGAGTTTATTGATCACAAAATATAATCCATGAAAATTATTCTGAGAAGGTCCTTAAATCTTCGTAAAAACGGCGAAACTTTCAGAGAATCTAGAGAAGACATTGTTTTAAAAAAATTGACACATAAATAGATATCTATCACATTCTTTGGTCTTGAGAAAAAGGACTGTATTCAAATATAGCTTGTAAAATTCAATTATAAATATTGAAAAATTATATTGAATCTTTTTTTTCTTATATTTTTTTGGACCTGTTGATGTCAAGTTCTAGAACTCTCCTTGTTCTTCTATCAATCTTCTTTTCAAATCTAAAATATTAGAAATCACGGAAAATGAGATATTTGCCGAAATTTAATAAGATACAATTTCTTTAAAGTCTTTTAGAAAGTTTGTTATAATTAAAAAAACCTGTCCAAATGAGCTTTATTGGGATCCTTGACGCACTGAATCAGAATATCGCCTAAAATATAGTAATTGAAGTTAAACATGTTGAATAGCCATGAACCATCCTGGAATATGTTAAGGTTTATACCTACTTGACATAAGTTTAGATTCACCTACCTGACATAAGTTTAGATTCACCTACATGACATAAGTTTAGATTCACCTACCTGACATAAGTTTAGATTCACCTTCCTGACATAAGTTTAGATTCTCCTACCTGACATAAGTTTAGATTCACCTACCTGACATAAGTTTAGATTCACCTACCTGACATAAGCTTAGATTCACCTACCTGGCATAAGTTTAGATTCACCTACCTGACATAAGTTTAGTAGTTATGAACATATCCTTCAGCCTGGTGACAATGCTACTGATCTGCCCTGGAGTAATACTAACAGACTCTAAAAAAAAGGCAAAGTTTATTATAGTGCTTATGATCCACATCCCTTGGGACTGCAACATTTTAGTTCCCTTGGTCCAGATCCGCAAAGATATGCATAATATCCACTGATACTAATCCGCCAAGATTTGTGGATCCAAGGATCCGGATACAAGTAGCAAAAATTTCAACCAAAACATTGTAGAAATATTTATTTTTGCTCCTTAAACGCACATTTTTTTGCCAACAAAACATAAATGACGACTCATTGAACATATTTATAAAGGGTGTATCAAATTTCCGAAAACACCTGAGAAATATTTATAAATTTGTGTTTCTTAAAAAAAATTAGCAAAATATTAAAATAATTCATGAACTGGATCAAGATCCATTTTTTTTACTGACGGATCCCGGATCCGCATCATAATTTAAAACAGGATTCTAAGAACAGTTTCCCTGGATAAAATTAGCTAAACATTTAATGTCAAGGATAATAAAGAGATCTTTTAGAAGTGCCTACCTATGTGTGATTCAATTAGTGAAGCCAGCGCCTTAGAAATTAACCCTTCCTGAAAAACTCGGAATTTAAATTTTAGTTCATCGAGTATGCGCGCTTCTTTTTAAAACCGCGCATACAATTCCTTCAGAGTAAAAAAGAAAAAAAAACTTTCTAAGAAGATTTTAAGTAATAATAAAATAATAATAAAAAAGAGCCTCCCATATCGATCATAAGATTATCTCCAAGCTTTGACAACAATATACGCACATAATACTAAAATCACTTAGTATGCAAATCTTTATATTTGCAATATACATTTTTTTTAAAAAGGATTCGTTCTTTTCAGAATCAGATTTTCTGATTGGTCCCGGAAATCTCAATTTAAAGCTGTAACACGATCCAATATGATGTGGGACACCCTTTATAATTAAATAAATCAGGATTTAGAAACCACTTTCAACAATATATCCAAAAGCTGAAGTTTGTTTAGAGTACACTTCATTTGTAAGCAAAGCTTTGTTGGTTCCTGGAATATTTATCTTTTTGATTATTATCCAAGCACTGTAAATACTCGGTTAAATATAAATAATATTTACCTGAAACATCCTCACTATGTTCCTGATAAAATCATTTTGTTACAAAATATACAAGATGTCATGTTGCAATGTCTTAAGCTCAACCTTGTGATCCGTTCAGATATTCAGATAAATATCAATCTTAGGATACTATACTTGTTCAGGAGTAATATTCCCTTCTCCTAGATAATATCAATCTTAGGATACTATACTTGTTCAGGAGTAATATTCCCTTCTCCTAGATAATATCAATCTTAGGATACTATACTTGTTCAGGAGTAATATTCCCTTCTCCTAGATAATATCAATCTTAGGATACTATACTTGTTCAGGAGTAATATTCCCTTCTCCTAGATAATATCAATCTTAGGATACTATACTTGTTCAGGAGTAATATTCCCTTCTCCTAGATAATATCAATCTTAGGATACTATACTTGTTCAGGAGTAATATTCCCTTCTCCTAGATAATGTCAATCTTTGTATACTTGGTACAGGAGTAATATTCTCTTCTCCTAGATAATATCAATCTTTGTATACTTGTACAGGAGTAATATTCTCTTCTAGATAATATTAATCTTAGTATACTTGTACAGAAGTAATATTTTCTTCTAGATAATATTAATCTAGTATGTACTACGGAAGTAACAAGATCTTCTAGATAATATCGCGCTTGAGGCTGCATCACATATGACACATTTAACAATTTACTGGTGCAAATGTTGATGCAAAAAAAAACAGAAAACGAAAAAAGTACAACTTTGTGCTTTAATCATTGATAACAATATGACTTTCCATATTTCTTTCCCCAATTCCACCAGAGACTCAGCATCGAGCTTCAGAGGAACTTTACGCTTCCTCTCTTGAATCTTCTCCATTCTTATGTTTATAATTTTCTGAAAAATTCATTAAAACGAATAAAATAATAATGTCATAATTTGTAGAGATTAAAACATTAATTTTCATAGTACGTTTTCTTAAAGTTCTCATATATTTTCAAATGAAGCAATAAATGAGTCCGTCCTAGAATACGATTTTTTAAAACCCCAGGCCCCCCTCCTATCAAATTATACATGACATAGATTTCCACTATTTTCAAAGAAACAAATAATTGTTTTGTATTATTTCATGGTTAGGTTTGGACAATTTCTGGACCGGGGTCTGTGACTGCGGCCAGGACAGACCATCAATTTCAACAATTTTCAACAAAATTAGTGTTTATTTCGGGTTAGGTTGAGACCCTTTCTGGGGCAGGCTAGGGGGCCGAGCGCTGCGCTAAGACAGGCTGGGCGCTGCGGCCACATGACCACCTTTATCCATGTGTTAAATATGAGATGCATGTACAATATTTAGAAGGGGGGGGTCAAAAAATCGTTCTCTAGGACAGACCCGAAATTACTCCAATAGATAACATAATATAGGGTCTGTCCTAGAATACGATTTTTGGACCCCCTCCCCAGCCCCCCCCCCCTCCTATCAATTTTGTACATGACCAATTATTTTTCAGCAAATTTATTATTATTTATTTTTTTGTTGTTTAGGGTTAGGTTAGGTTAGGATACTTTCTGGGCCGAGCGCTGCGGCCACGGGTTAGGTTAGTTAAAACACTTTCTGGGCCTAGCGCTGCGGCTAGGATGGGCTAGGGGGCCGAGCGCTGCGGCCACGGGTTAGGTTAAGTTAAGAAACTTCCTGTCACACCCATGTACAAAATTGATAGGAGGGGGGGGGGCCTGGGGGGGGCCATAAATCGTATACTAGGAAATTACCCATAATATATTAACATGCATAGTTAAGATTTGAATAACAGTGACAAATTGAAATCCTTTTAAATAAAATGGTCATGCTAAAACCCAGACATTTACGTCATATTGTTAAATTTCATACCATATACGCATCACATATATAAGCTTTATCAGAGAGTAATTGGCAAAATCTTGGGTAATTGGCAAAACCATGCGGAATTCCTAGAATATGATGATTAAGAACTCGTCATTACAGAAGGTGGCCATGAAATTTAAGATTTAACTTAAAGGTAATTTCTTAGCTTCCACGACCCCCCGCCCCCTCGGATCCCCCCGGCCATCCCTATAAAATTAAAAACTCACAACCACTCTTTAAACACTCTAAAATCAGCTATCTCTCACCTATCACTTAAAAATATTTGCCATAAATCTAAATTAACAAATCTGTAAGTTATTCAATTCGCTACGAAAAAATTCGTATACCACGTTGACGAAACGAAGCAAAAATGTAACTCGAAACTGGTTTTGGTTTACTGTACAAAAGTTCAGAGCGTATTGCGTAACCTTAATATATCACAGTACATCGAGCAATTTGTCCAGAGGTTGGGAAGGAAGGTTAGCCACAACAATTTCTCGTCCGCGCCACATTTTCCTCATTTCCTAGTTCGAGCCACCTCGGAATCCTCGTTCTTCGATAATTATGTGTTTTAAATTATCCAATTCTCAAAGATAAAACTATTTTTTTTAAATCTGGTCACTTTAGGGCAAAAAATATGAAAAGACTAAAGTAAATTGCAATGGTTATAACATCATGTTGGGATCTTCAAACCCATAAGTATAATGTCAAACTTTATTTAGGTAAGACTTTAAACTTTTCTGCCTCCGTAATGACAACCTTCGCGAGATAAAATAAATAGCAAAATATTTGGCAAACCTCTGCCTGTCTTTTTCCCATGGAACCACCCAGAAAAATTCGAAGGTTTCCACTATAATTAACAAAAAAGACTGAAATTAATAAACATGGAATTATTTGCGTTATTCTACACCAGGAATATCTGAAAATGTGCGTAAAAAAGGTGAACAATTTTAAGGACATTTTACTTGAAAATTAATTCAAATAAATTTTTTTTCGATTTAAAAATATTCAGTATTTTATTTATGCTCTTCTCCTAGATAATATCAATCTTAGGATACTATACTTGTTCAGGAGTAATATTCCCTTCTCCTAGATAATATCAAT
>NW_019396036.1:202115-245911 GCF_000591075.1 Eurytemora carolleeae
TCATGTTATTACTTATCTGAAGTCCTAATAATTCCTGTTCTAATCCAGTCATCATGTTCTCCAGTTTTATAATCTACGCCTCCTATTTTCCTGTTCTAATTCTAGACATTTTGTTCTCCTGTTCTAGTCTAGACATCCTATTCTTCTAATCTAATCAAGACATCCTATTCTCCTGTTCTAGTCCAGACATCCTGTTCTTCTGTGTTCCTGTTCTCCTGTTCTAATCTATACATCCTGTTCTTCTGTTCTAATCCATGCATCCTGTTCTCCTGTTTTAATCCATGCATCCTGTTCTCCTGTTCTAATCTAGACATCTTATGCTCCTGTTCTAATCTAGACATCCCGTTCTTCTGTTCTAATCCATGCATCCTGTTCTCCTGTTCTAATCAATGCATCCTGTTTTCCTGTTCTAATCCATCCATCCTGTTCTCCTGTTCTAATCTAGACATCCCGTTCTCCTGTTCTAATCTATGCATCCTGTTCTCCTGTTTTAATCTAGCATCCTGTTCTCCTGTTCTAATCTAGACATCCTGTTCTCCTGTTCTAGTCTAGACATTCTGTTCTCCTGTTATAATCTAGACATCCTGTTTGAGTCTAGACATCCTGTTCTCCTGTTCTAATCTAGACATCCCGTTCTTCTGTTCTAATCCATGCATCCTGTTCAATCAAGACATTTTTTTCTAAATAATTTTTTCTTCGATCATTGATGGTTTGAATAGAGAACCTGAACATTATATTTTAATGTATATTTGAGCTTGATAAGAAGTAATGCATAGTTTACTTATCAAGCAGTATACAACATAGGCCTAGCCTTTCAGTGTTAACTTTACAAAATCTGGGAAATAGTTTTATTTTGTGTTTCTGTCTCTAGCATAGAAGATCTTGAAATGGAGGTAAGATTAGTTTTATAATTCCATTTTTTTTTCTTATTCATGAATTAATTTGTTATGAAACAGGTCAGATATTTGATTTAAAAATTTTAAACGTGCTTTATTTACAATCTGAAAATCTTGTGAAATTGTTAAAGTCTGTCTTCGAAAGAAAACCTTTTTTCTTCAAATTTCAATTCTTTGTTTTAACTAAACTAGTGGAAATTCAAAAAAATTTATTTTTTAAAATTGAGACGCGGTTCAAATATGGTTGGTTCCACTTAAAATTGTATTCATGTTTCAAGATTAAAGCTGGCGCTCATTTAAAACCGGGTTCTGCAGGATTTAAGGCACATCTCAAATTCATTAAATCGGACTCTGGATGATGAAATCTATTAGAGCAAATAGTCAAGGTTTAAAATATTGAAGGTTTACGCAATACACTCTACCCCTCTTTTAACATCAATGTTAAATCAATTGGAGAAGTTTGACTGGATTAAATATTAGAATGTTGTTAGCAAGGATCCAATTAAAAATAAAATTCGAGTTAAGTTATGAGAATATTGCAAATTGTGGGTAGTCTTTGGTATTTTGCATCGTAATCTTTGTTGGATGTTGGAGAGAAATCAATTAAATATCTTAACAAAATTGGTCCCTCTGCAGTCCCATAGCAAACTTTATTCTCCCCACAAATCAAATCATATCAAATCAGACTTGTAGGGACGCCATATAACCACACTTCAATCCAAAAATGAATAAGTCAGGACTGATATAACAGTTAATTTGTAATGAAGCTTGTTTCTGTCCGTAGTTAATAAATGCAATCATTTCAATGATATATCAATTAATTTGTAATGAAGCTTGTTTCTGTCCGTAGTTAATAAATGCAATCATTTCAATGAATTCTAATATTCCAAATTAAAATTTCCAGCTTATTGCAACGGACATCCGACATTTTGCCAGATTACTAATCAAAATTTAAAACTTCTAAGTATTGATCTTTGTAAATAATTTTACGTGACATTGGGAAGAGCTGTTAAATGATTAGTATACTAAGTAAGGTTTTGTCTAAGGAGGAGTTGAACCTGATGAGGAGAAAGTTGGAGGAGACGATGAAAGAGAACTTGAGATTGAACGCAGAGAATATTCAGTTGAGAGAGAACCTGAAGGAGTACCAGAGGAACCTCGACAACTGTGAGTTAAACCAGGAAGCACAGAAGGTCAGGAATTATTAGGTTACTCTACTCATCCCTTCCCATAATATAACATTTGATCTTTTAACAAAAATTTAGAATTGAACAAAGTGTTGAATTAAACCGTGGGATTTCCAAAATGTAACCAGCTTTTTCTTTTATCAACACCTATCATAAATAAGTTTCAATTTGCACAAAAAACGCGTTTCTCATTTAGGATTTCTAAAGGGCATGAGAAAACAATTTAAAATTCCTTTTTTTAGAAAGATAACTTGTAAGGTTATTTTAAGCCATTAGTTCTCATGTTAATATGGATTTTTTGTGGAGGGAGTTTAAAATTAATCCACCTTCATATTTTCATATTTTTCTGAGTTTAGTTTCGGAATTCTATTATTATATATAAAAAATCGGAATAAAATCAGGTTTCATCTGAGAAAAAAACAAATATTTAGGTAATGAGATCTGGCGTAAGCGGGAAAAAGGAACCACGAAAATCCTTCAGAAAATCAATAAAAAAGATTACCAAGGCTGACATTGCAGGCAAGTAAAATACTCTTTAAAAAGTGATATTTCTTAAACCCAGGAAGGTACTAGACATGTTTTTCTCCAGGTCCTAAACTAGAAAGCCTAGTTCATATTAACGGAGTACGGATGGAGAGCGGACGGATGAGGGTGGTTGATAACTCAGGGCTACTTGACCCAAGAATAAGAAGATTTCTTGCTCTTGAAGGTTGGTTTTTATGATAAAAAGTGCCCATTTCCGTTTGATTTTTTCGTATATTTATTATTTCCTAAAATGTCATCAAATAGGATATACAACAAGATCAGGATTAATACAACTTTACATTGTTCTATAGCAGAAGCCCTAAGAGATAAGAAAAATCCCATGAAATTCATCAAGACGAACATTTTGCGATATTTCAGCACTTTTCCTATTGCAGCTTTTTTCCGTAATTCGTATGTTTGCAAAATAATATTCCAACTTTTCAGGTGAAGTCGTTTGCATTTTCTAGTATCATGTATTGGCGTATAATCCTCTGTATCTGCTCAGGTATTGATGAAAGAGTGACGGAGGATCCTAAGAAGTTGGATCTAATAGAACGGTTTGTCAGGGATACAAACCTATTCTCAGTACTGGAAAAGGCCAGGAATAAGGTCAAAATGATAAAGTACAAATCCGGAAATGAAAATTTGATTTCAAATGAAAAATAATGTTATTGTTTAGAATAAGAGAAAGTCACTGTTTATAATGGAATCGAACAATAACAAAACAGATAAAAAATCTGACCACACTGTTCCTAAACCTACCCTGACTCCACCTCCACCACCTCCCCCACTTCCTCCACCACCGCCTCAAATGTCTCTTCTAAATACTCCTCCTCCACTACAATCTAATAGATTATCGGTTGGTTTGGATTCTCCGGGTTCATCGGAGAATCTGACGGAGATGATTAAAAGAAGAGGAAGCATGCTCAAACCTCCGGATCCGAATAATCAGGTTTTAACCTTTCGTTTTGGAATGTTATCATAAATAGTAAGATCAAAATTAATAACAATTACATTATTCTGGAAAATTTTCAATTTCAAGTCGCCCTCCATGTAAAAAAGCGGCGTGTCCGATTCACACGGTTACCCTTTAAATCCTGATTGTGATCAGGGATAAATGAATTATTTTAATTTTCTATCTTAAAATCGACTATTTTCAACTGTGGCTTCTCTATGTAATAAAATATTAGCGGATTTATGGTAAAGGGAAAATGGAGGAAATTTCAAAATTGAACCCATATTAAGATAGAAAAACGACTCTATCCCCCTCCTAGTTTATAAATAAATGTTAAAGGGGCAGCATTGTGAATTGAAAATGGCACTCTTTAAAAGATGGGTCACTCGTAATTAAGTTTACTGACCCTTGAACTTGATTTATTCCAGAGGTCACGGCACAGTAGCTCAGGATCCCTCAGGTTTGAGGAGGATGAACTAGTCAGTGCGCTCAGACGCGCGCTTGACAAGATAAACCGCGCAGTTGGAGATTCTTCGGACCAAAGCGAGTAAATAATTAACATACAATTGGAATCGTTAAAAAAAATTTTTAATTTATAAATACATATACAATATCACATGAGTTAAAATCACAGAAAAACAGAAGTGCTAGATTTGAAGAAGAAAAAAACTCGAAAACTATTTAAAAAGATGAGTATTTAACGGTTTACTATATTTTTTTATTAACAAGGAAATTTGAGGTTAAGAACGAAAACTAAGAATGAAAGAAGAATTTGCACCAATATTTAGTTCTTCTAGGATCGACTGAACGTTTATATAAAAAAAAATTAAAAAATGAAGGTTTCAGGATTATTACAGTTTTGAGGATCAAGGATTAAGAGATGGGATTATGGTTAGCTTAAGAAGGACAAGATTTGGAAAAAAATAGGAAAACTGAAAACAGAAAATTGAAAAAGCAAAAAGATTTCACGAGTTCTCCTTAAATTGTGCAAGAACCGCGTCAACAAGTTCAGCCTTCTTCTTGTTGGAGACATGGACTCCTCTGGTCTTCAACCATCCCTTCAGTACGTCCACCGTCAGCTTGTTCACCTTCCCTGACTTCACAAAGGACTCCATATCCAGGTCTGCGCTTACATCCGGTTTCTCATGTTTGGGAGCCCGAGGTTTTGCAGCTTTCTTCACAGGGGCAGACGGGTCGTATCCCTGAACAAATATTTTATATACTAACTTAATATACTTCTGAAAAATTAACTTATTAATTACAGTCAAAGTATCATATTAAGTTTTGAAATCCTCAGACCCAGGGCAAAAAAAGTAAAAGTGATTTAATAAGGTCAAATCCAGGGAAAAGGTCTGGCGGCACTTAAAATTTGGGCCGATCTTTATGTAAAATATGCATAATAGTGTAGATAACTGTGCTTTATTGTACCATTTAACAGTAATACAGAGCATTTGTCATTTTTTAAAGAAGGCCGTTGTAGTAAGACATAAGAGCTCTAAAATTGTCGTAAAATGCAACAGTCGTAAACAGATTAGAACACCTACCTCCTGATAAACCTCCTGTAGGAACTCCTGGCTCCGATCTCCTAGCTTTCTCTTCATCCTCTCCATATCTGGTAGAGTCTCGTCCTCCACCTTGACAAGGGTGTCCTTGTGAAGGGCGTGGGTTTCCACCATGTTGTACACGGACTGGATCCCGGCATTCTCCACTGGGATAAACTTCTTTAATTTCAGTTTACTGATCACACTCTTAGCTGCGTCAACGGCAGTTCTAAATAAACAAATTAAGTTACTAGATAAGATACAGATAATAAATAACATGAAACCCTGGAGGTTTAGTCTGTTCTCCTTCCTCCATCTCCTCAACCTGAAGAACCAGAGCTGCATAGCTGAGTCCTAGATAAGATATAGATAATAAATAACATGAAACCCTGGAAGTTTAGTCTTTTCTCCCTGCTCCATCTTCTCAACCTTGAGAAACAGAGCTGCATAGCTGGGACATAGATAAGATATAGATAATAAATAACATGAAACCCAGGGTTTCCATCTCCTCAACCTTGAGAACCAGAGCTGCATAGCTGGGTCCTAGATAAGATACAGATAATAAATAACATGAAACCCTGGAGGTTTAGTCTGTTCTCCTTCCTCCATCTCCTCAACCTGGAGAACCAGAGCTGCATACCTGGGTCCTAAACAAACGAAGTAAATAAACACTTACCTCAAAATCTAATTTTCTGATCTTTGCAACCAAATAACATTAGAAATATTTGATGTATGTTTACATAAGTGTCAAAGATGGTCATTAAGAGTTTCCTTTTTTTATATATCAACATTCGTTATTCGATATTCGACATTCGACATTCAACAATCAACATAGTTCAAAATTAATAGCTTTAAAAATAGATCAGTAAAGATCATCGATTTTATTATTTGCACTTCATTTTTAGGACAAATTATGATGTTTAATCATTACCTGAAGAGCTTCTCTGTTTAAAGGAGCAGATGGCAACCTTCTCCCTCTCATGGCAGCGAACTAGGAGGGAGGAGAAAAGAGATCGAGAACCTTTCACTAGGTTCTCACAAGGGTAGAGAAACTGAGGAATTTTGACGTGGTTTCTAAACTTGAGAGTTGAGGCAGAACGGAATCCCAGAAGTTTAAGAAAATTCGCCTCTTCTCCGAAAGATTTGATTTGTGATACCTCATTCTCCGCCATTTTGATGTTCTTTCCGCCGTAGCTCATGAACTTTGCCATATCAGAGGGGAGGAGTGGAGCTCCGTTGCTCGGATGGATCCAGGTTCTGTCAGATTTAATCTCCTCGTTAGTGTCAGACGCAAGCTTTATCTTGGTGGGTTTACTGGCTCTACCCAGCATGTTGTAGGTTGCAACACCAATCTCAACTCCTCCGATATTAAACTTGAGCCGCGAGGTCGTCCTCTTAACAAAGGTTTTCTTGAGGACGATATCTGTCAGTCTATCCAGGGAGGTCACAGTCCCCGTCCAGTCGTCGTCGGCCAGTTTGACGATATCTGAGTAGAACTTTTCCATGTTAAAGTTATCTCCTGGTTTGGTTACAGGAATCACCTCGAGAAATATATTGTTTGAGTGAAGGTCCCCAGCCTTCCTCCTAGCCTGCAATACACAAATAAAAATACAAATAGATTTAACAAATTATTTGCACAATTTCTTTTAATTATGCAAGGTCAAGAAATTGAATATTAGATTATATCAAGGAGCAAGGAAGCAAAAAAAATTTTGTGTGTTCGTCGAGTACAGATATATGTGTGTGTAAACTTATTGAACCCCGACTGTATTCAGCTGCAAATTCAAGCGTGCGCTGTGTGAGTTCAGACTGAACGTACATTTTCATAGAAGAAAAAAGAATATAAGACCCAGGACGAATATGATTATGGAGAGGAATTAAGGTAAGTTTACCTGCTGGTTTAAGGTTTCATCTCCATTATGTGGATCATCATTACAGGTTAGAAGAAGGATTCTCCGCGATCCAACCTTACCCTTGACATCAGACATCAAGGATTGACAGTGCCAGAGAACCTCGTTGAGTTTAATGTCTCCGTCCGAACCAAACTCTGTTTTAAACTTCTCCGTCCCGGAGTCAGAAAGTAGAGATTCTAGAGCTAAGATACTATCTCTGCTTGGTGGACCCATAGTTGTCAATTCACTGAAAAAAAAACAATTTTTAAAATACTGGAAAAAGGCACGCATTTAATGCATCCGAAAACAATGTGCCAATTCTCCGACCAATATTCAGTATGGAATTGAAGTTACATTGATTGTTAGAACGTTTTCTTAGACATATATGCGGTGCAACCCAAAAACTGTGGAATATGAACACGACTGTTATGACTGATGTTATGATATAAATAATTCAATAAACATGAAATGATTACACTGTACGACCCATTTAACTTAGTAAGTTAATTATTTTCCTACTAACTGTTTTCTTAATAACATTATCAAATACACAGATGATTAAGAAAAGTTCGTCTTCCTATTTTACAGATTATGTACTGTACAAATTACAGACAGGGTCTAGGACCGGAGAAAGGAATAGAAGGGAGATTTAACTGACGCGGTTCGCCCTACCATATGATTATACATGCTTTGCAGACGGGTACTCCATTTGAATAAGAAATATTTGTCTAACGTACAATTACCGCGTATACAATAACCTTTTCTGAATATTTCATATACAGGAACCGCATCCTAAACTTTTTGACTTTCTGGAGAATCTGGATCCATTTTTTCCACGACGCATCCAGGATCTGTAAATGGAATAGATCCTAAGCTTATTGAGGGGAGGACTTACCTGATATGTTGAAAATCTAATTTCTCCGGAACCTTGTTTGTGGTTCCGAACCCAACAACTCCGATTATATCTTTAGAGGATCCGAATATCTTACTCTGGGGGTTTAGTTGGTTTTATTTTGTTGGAATAAGTCTCAGAACTTAAATTTAGGATTTTCAAAATTTTTTAATTATTATCATTATCAAACTATCATCAATACTTTAATTTAATAAAAATGGTGTCCACCAAAAGTTAGATGAACTAAACATCCCTTTAGTGTTGCATTGGCAGCTTTAAGAGCTTTCTGAAGTAAAGTTTCTCCTTCATCCTCAACCTGTATAAGACCAGGATTATTATACATCATGCTACTGCTACTGCTATTGCTATTGCTAACATCCGGAATACATTGCGTATAAACTCCTTACCTGCATCCTTGCTGATCCGTCAACTAGGAAGATGAGAACATTTTTCCCTCCGAACTCTCTGTCTCTGCCTCCGACCAAATCCTCCTCCTCTTCCTCCATTTCCGTTTCCCACGAGTACATTGCTCTGAAAACTCTAATGTACACTGTTTTACTTACAAAATGCAGTTCACAAAATAAATTTGGTACAAATCATCAAGCATTATCAGTCTAAATTCTAAACCATTGAAATAATTAACAACAAATTAATATTAGCATACAAAATATACATTTTTACAAATGATATGTAAATAATATATATAATAATCAAATCCCAACATATTTTGTTCATCAAAATAAACATAAAATTTCATTTCTTTAAGCAACGTTACAAAATTTCATTATAAAATTGTAAAATCAATAAAAAAATTTATAAACGGTCACAGCCAGGATAAAGGCGGTTTTAGCACTATATAAAAGTATAAATTTAATAATAATTCAGTTAAAAATCATGTCGTAACAAGGATCCTCTAAACTTGGTTTTCGTTCCAACCTTGGTGTCAAGGATGGTTTGCTCAGGGTGGAGGATGAGCTTAGAGAGGTGGAGGAACAGGGTTTCAGCTCTTTCTTGAAGATCTCGTTAAGATCATCATCATCATCGTCAAATATCTCGTCAATGGGATCTTTCGGCTCCGGAGTTACGGAATCCAGACGAATTCTTTTGTAAACAATTCCCGGGGGTGGAGCAGGTTTTATTCTAAAAGGTTTGATATCATCTCCTTTTTCTTCTTTGTTCTTGGATTCCGAGGCCGCAAAGGTCGTCGTTTTCATAGAGCTAGATGCTCCGTGTTTAGGATACATCGAAGTAGGTTTAGGCATAGGATCTAGGACTCGAACAATATCGTCATCTTTAGAGAACTCATCTCGATCTAGAACTTTGGTCAAAATGTCTTCATCATCGGAGAAACTCTCATCATCCGAAGTATCAGTCAAGGGTTTCTCTCGGAGATTGAAATGGGTTTCGTTACTGTTCAAAATTTCAGTATTCTTTGGTCTGCCCTGGAAATCATTATCATCTTTGAAATTCATCTTGGACTCCATCCGATTAAAATCCCCACGTGGAATTTTTGAGTCGCCATCATTTATTTTCTTATGTTTGTCAAAATAATTAATAGAGGGCTGATAACTGATTCTACGAAGTGTGGTATTCTTTAGCTCTTGAGTATATTCTTCCTTAGCAGTCTTTAACAGGTTAAAAACTGAGGCGGGAGTGCTTTGCTTCTGATGAAACCTTTCAATAATCTGCATCCTTCCTATAAAGTCGAGGTTCCCAATCTTTTCCGCAAACTCTGTCGGGTTCAGTTTCTCCTGGTTCGCTATACGGAGAAAGATCTGCATCTTAACGTCCTCAGGAGATTCTCCGTATATAAAGGTTTTGTCTCCGTCCCTGATTCTTTTAGGACGGTTTCCTGCGCTCTGCGGTTGATATCCAAGTTTTGGTTCTTCATGACAAACCAAACCCTGGAAATTAATATTGTAGTTAATCATTGTTAAAATATTTTACAAAATTTATCTTTATCATTGGTATTTCAAATAAGGGATACCAAAAAAATGAGATTTTTAGAAACGACTGTACGGAATTAATTTCGTACTTTTCTTAACACATGTTCCCCTGCAGCTGTACACTTCTTTCGTTGTCAGGTCATTAAATATACCTTTGAAAAGCTCTATAAAGTGCAGACCTTTGATACTTAAAACTATTTCAAACACGGAGGCACAATCCTTTTTTCTGTGGCTAGGGTTGGATGGGGGGGGGGGGTGTTCTTGTTATTGTGAATTATGTCAGATCAAAATATCAAAGGTTTTCAACCATCTGGTTGCAAAGATTTAAGAAATATAAAATTTTGATTTCCGGCAAGAACTAAATTCCTTTTAATTGTTGTGCGTCGTTCTTTAAGTCTCATTCTATATGGATAACACTGTGACTGTTCAGCTAGGTTTAATCTTAACCTGTGATGGAGTGAGGATATCACACTGCTCCGCCGGTAAATATCCAGGAACTGAACCAGACTCAAGGTCCTTAAAATAGAAGATCAATAAATTAAATCTTTATATTCTTCTTTTACTTCCATCTTAATATTAAAGGGAGTGTTCATGATTTTGTTATGAGGGCGTAAGACTAATTTTTACAAAAATTTAAATTTTTTTCTCTTAATACTCTAAGGAGACTTATGAAAGCCTATCCATACCAGGGGTTTATAAGTCATTTCACAGGTCACACAGCTGGGTTGTTAGTACCAGCCTGTTTAGATAATTCACATAATTTGATTAGGTTTCGTCCTGTACCCCTCTTCAACATTTAATAAATACCTTTACAGCACACTCTGAGATATGTTGCTCTGCCCTTGAGGGTCCAACCACACCCTGGTTCATATGGGAGTAAATAACCCCACTCTTTGCCAGGACGGATTCAATATCCTCCAACCCTGCTCCCTCCAGTTCAACCTCCAACCCTATGTTGAACGGATCCGAAGTTGTTTCCTCTAAATTCTCAGGGAGCAGGTTCGGTTGTATTTGAACCTTACTCCGACATATTCCTTTC
Organism: Eurytemora carolleeae; assembly: GCF_000591075.1. Classification (NCBI taxonomy): domain Eukaryota; kingdom Metazoa; phylum Arthropoda; class Copepoda; order Calanoida; family Temoridae; genus Eurytemora; species Eurytemora carolleeae. Next base: position 212,989 of record NW_019396036.1, read on the forward strand.
ACACGCTCCTCCATCTCTCGGTTCCGTTCTTCTATATCCAGGGTGAGACACTGGCCGACAGGGTTGACCCGGAAAAGGTTCCGGATTCCAAAAAGTTCTCCTTTCCTGGTGGGATCCCCCTGAACAGCCAGGAAATATCTCCGAGCTGTTTCTCCATCTACGCTTGATGAAGCCAACTGCTGTTTATATACCTTAACAGTTATATTCATAATATTTCTAATACTAAACCATATATTTATATAAAGTTTTATTTAAAAACTTTTTTCTCTCCCTCTCACCCTTTCCGTCCAATTTCTTTAAATATTTATATCTTTCTATCATCTTTCTATCTCACTTCTAATTTTATATCTTTTCTCGTTGCTCTTCTCGTATTTGTTAACTCTTCTCCTTTCACCTTCAAATTATACCTGTCTAAGATAAATGATTTCTTCTATACATCCAACAGAGATGAGTCTATACACGTTCACATCTCTCGTTTGACCTAGATAACGTGGTATAACTAAAATAAAACAGAATAATTGCAGGTTTTGTTCTTTTTTTTATTTAATAGGACTTTCAAATTTGTAACTGTCGAATATGATATGTCCCCAGAACAATTCTAGGGTTGCAAATACAGGGTGTCCCAAAAAACACGGGAATTCAGCAACGAATTCGATATCGTCTTTGTTATGAATTAGCATTGTAATTCATAATTTCAAAAGCCATAATATTATCATGTCTGCTAGAGTTTATTTTATGAAAAGGGTAAAAGACTGTAAAGATGTGTTTATAATGTCTCCGCAAGATGAACAGTGAAGATGACGGACATGTTTACTGTGTTTGTTAACTGCAATTTTCTTGTACAACCGTATGCAGTCAAAACATAAACAAACAAAATGTGAATATAGCAGACGAAACTCTTACAGATTACAGCTTTCTCAGTAGGTATTACTATACTAAATCAAAGAATTATTTAAAAAACGATATTGAATTCGTCACTCAATTCCCATGTTTATTGGGACAACCTGTATTATAATATGTATATATTTATTAGTACTGTAAGACCCATACAACTTTAGAATATAAAGACGACTTTTATCATGAAGCAAATAGTTTAACCAAAAGGTTGAAAATTTACTTTTTTTGTTAAATCCGTAAACATTGCACAATTGCGTGATTATTGGACTTTTCAAAGTCATAAACTTAACAATCGTCTTCATTTTCCAAAGTTTAATGGCTCCCACTATAGTATTTACAAGTAAAAGAAATGTATTTACAACAGAACAACATTGTACAATAACTAGAGATCTCACAGCTAGTATATTTATTTCAACATAGAAAGATACGTTTATTATTTTTTCAAGTACAACCCTGCATTCAATGAAATATCTTATTGTATCATTTTTATATAACATATCTTCGCGGAAAAAGAATGAGTTTAATCCGTTCCGACAATTTAAAAAGCTTTGAAAAGTAGATTGTACTCACCTATCCTGTATGCCCGGTCCTGTGCCTGAAGATCATGGGACGGATTCCAGTTTGGATCAAACACGATCACGTTGTTAGCTCCGGTTATATTCAACCCTACTCCACCAGCTTTAGTTGATACAAGGAACACAAATATCCCGGGATCCGTGTTAAACTCATTCACCAACCTTTGCCTAATAAGTAAATAATAATAATAATAATAATAATTATAAGATCTGAAAAGGAACCCGACATGGAACCCCCAGACCGCCCTCAGGGTGCAGAGCATCAATATGCAGTAAATAAATCCTTTAAAAGGAATGTTTGTGGTTTTAGAGAAGATTTACAGGGTGAATAAAGACACGATTACAAGTTTTCTAAAACGAATATTATACCGCGTTCTTATCGGATTTACTATGTAGCCAAATTAGCAATAACTTTTATTACTGTCACCCATTTCGTGTAATAATTAAAATTATTGTGACAAGAATAAGAATTATTCACCGGGAACTTAGTTAAGTTATACTGTTTAGATGAACAGGTTGAAAATTTTTAAAGCCGATTATAGCAAACCTTTGTTCCATTTTAGTATTTCCATCCAGCCTTGTGTAAGTATATCCCTTGGATCTTAAAAACATGGATAGGATATCAAGAACTCTAGTACTGTGGGAGAACAGGAGGACCTTAAATATAGAACTAAATATATCCCTTGGATCTTGAGAACATGGATAGGATATCAAGAACTCTAGTACTGTGGGAGAACAGGAGAACCTTAAATATAGAACTAAATATATCCCTTGGATCTTAAGAACATGGATAGGATATCAAGAACTCTAGTACTGTGGGAGAACAGGAGAACCTTAAATATAGGACTAAATATATCTCTTGGATCTTAAGAACATAGATATCAAGAACTCTAGTACTGTAGGAGAACAGGAGAACCTGAAATATAGAACTAAAAATATCCCTTGGATCTCAGGAACATGGATATCAAGAACTCTAGTACTGTAAGAAAACAGGAGAACCTTAAATATCGAACTAAATATATCCCTTGGATCTCAGGAACATTGAAATCAAGAACTCTAGTACTGTAGGAGAACAAGAGAACCTGAAACATATAAGTTCTGTAGAAGAACAGGAGAACAAAAAATCTATAGTACTAAATAAATCACAAACAATCTCGTTTATCTCAAAGTCGTCCTTGTAATCCAGATTATTTCGCGAAAAAAACTAGAGCATAAAACTGTAACTGAAAGAAACGCTTTTAGCTTTGAAATCTTCACGTACAGTGAAACAAAAAAGTATAAGTGTATTTTTGAGGTTTAAGTAAGAGCAATAGAATGTCAACTTTTCAAAGTCAGTGCAGTCTCAGTCTCAATAGTTGATGCGTAATTTTTATAACTGTTTCTGGTTTAAAAGTACACTGTACATATATGTGTATTGTGTACTGATGATTTGTTAACTCGTCATATTGAAATCTATTCTACAGTTTACCTTGCCCCTCTGGGATTCCATAACATGAAGGAGTCCAGATAGTACTACCATCTTTCCACTTTAAGTTTAGACTACAATAAATAAATAACAATGGCAATCTAGAATTCTTAATAACAATTAAAAACCCAATGAGGCTCTGTGTAATATATAAATAAATGTTCACGCAAACATCAATATTTCAATATTTCAGTTTCTTTTCTAGTTTAAAGGGACTGTAAGTGTAATTGCAAAGAAGGCAATGCTCAATTTACATCGGTACCCTTAAAAGCTTTGTCTGCTCAAGTATAAATTAGATATCAATGTTTTTGTTTCTTTAAACTCTTAATTTTCATTTGCTTGCGCATGTTTAGCTTATAAGAAGAAATGGAGAAATTATCAGAACACTTTTCGAGTCAGGAAAACGACGATATCTTCCACATCTTGCTGTTACATGGAAGGTCACTTGAAAGAGCTCAACAACAATGAATGATTCTAAAAGGAATTTATACATTCTTAAATAAAATTATACAATTTCATTCTTTTTTATTAGTATATGTCTTTTCCAATCCTGAGTTTTGTGTCCGCCATTTCTAGAAATTTCCCAGCTCTCCATCCTGCACAATTCAATAATATAAAAATATAAATTCGAGTTTGTTTGAATAAGGATTGTTTAAATTATTAGAAAATATACATTTTACCCAAATTTTTTGGATTTAGCAACAACTAGGCGTTTCTTATAGACGTATCTGAGGACCTATATCATGGATGCTTCAATAAAAAAAATCACTTTACTGAAATACCTTCCAGGAGTTTAGGTTTATCTTGGAACATCTGATTACAAACATCCGAACTTATTCTCTCCTGAGATTTGGCAGAGGACCTTCCTGGGAGCAGCAGAGCAGCATGGTTCGCTGCTTTAATGAATATATGCATCAGTTGGAGCAGCAGTATCTTAGGACTAACTCCGTCCTTGTTGCTCAGCTGCTTCTGACAGCAGAGGATAGTTGGACGCTTCCCACCACAGGAGCATCTTCCCCAGGCCTTGAGTACTAGCTTAGTATCAGGGTGGGAGACTAAACACTGGAGCATTGAAACCTGAAATAATTATTCTTGATTTCGGAACTTTCCCTTTAAAGTTAATAAGTTTCAAGGTAATAAATAGTGTTAAAAAAGAAATAGATACTGAATATACAACAATAACATTGAGACACTACAATAGTATCATTGGGACAATGGGAAACTACATTAATATCATTAGGACAATGGGAAACTACAATAATACCATTGGGAAAATTGGAAACTATAATAAAATCATTAGGACAATGGGACACTACAATAATATCATTATCACGATGAGAAACTACAATAATATTATTGGGACAATGGGACACTACAATAATATCATTGGGAAAATTGGAAACTACAATAATATCATTAGGACAATGGGACACTACAATAATATGATTGGGACAGTGGGAAACTACAATAATATTATTGGGACAATGGGACACTACAATAATATCATTGGGACAATGGGACACAATAATACCATTGGGGCAATGGGACACTACAAAAATACCATTAGGACAATGGGACACTACAATAATAGCATTGGGACAATGGGACACAAAATTACCATTGGGGCAATGGGACACTACAAAAATACCATTGGGACAATAGGACACTACAATAATATCATTGGGACAATGGTACACTACAATAAAATCATTGGTACACTACAATAATATCATTGGGACACTACAATAATATCATTGGGACACTACAATAATATCATTGGAACACTACAATAATGTTATTGGGACAATACAATAATATCATTGGGACAATGGGACAATACAATATCATTGGGACAATGGGACACTACAATAATATCATTGTGACAATGAGACACAATAATACCATTGGGGCAATGGGACACTACAATAATACCATTGGGATAATGGGACACTACAATAATATCATTGTGACACTACAATAATATCATTGGGACAATGGAAAACTACAATAATATCAATGGGACAATAGTACACTACAATAAAATCATTGGTACACTACAATATCATTGGGACAATGGTACACTACAATAATATCATTGGGAAACTACAATAATATCATTGGGACAATGGTACACTACAATAATATCATTGGTACAATGGTACACTATAATATTATCATTGGTGCATTACAATAACATCATTGGGACACTACAATATCATTGGGAAACTACAATATCATTGGTACAATGGTACACTACAATAATATTATTGGGACAATGGGACACTACAATAATATCATTAGAACAATGGGACACTACAATAATATCATTGGGACAATGGGTCACTACAATATTATATATAAATATATATGCATATCTTGTGATGAGGGATATATGCTTGGTCCCTCATCACGGGATATGCATAAGATGGCCAGATATCAATGCTTGATGAACTTGAAATCAAAGCTCAGGGAAACATCACAATTCTTGATTTTGATTTGAATATGATAAGTTAGATATGTGTGTAACCTGAACTCTCTCTGGAAATGTTTACATGAACCAAGGCAACCAGGATTAGCCCAGTCTAGGAGACACCAAAGTTCCTCATACTTATTCTGCAGTGCAGTCCCAGTCAATCCTATCCTTCTCTTACATTCTAGAATACAATGATTTAAAACCTTCAAAACAATGTGCAGAGGCAGCTCGCAGGGCATCTGTGGTGTTAGGTCAGGTCTCAAGAGCATTCATGTACAGGGATAGAATCACTTTTCTTAAATTATACACTCAGTTTATTAGATGCCATCTGGAATTCGCTATTCCAGCATGGTCACCCTGGACGGCTACAGATATAGAAATATTGGAAAAAGTACAGAGACGAGCAGTAAACTTGATTTCTGGTCTGAAAGGTGGTAATTATAAAGAAAAACTTGTAGAATTGGGTATATTGTCCCTAGAAAAACGTAGAATAAGATATGACCTCATTCAAACCTACAAGATATTGTCAGGAATCGACCAGGTAGACAGCAGTATATGGTTCAGTACAGTAGGATTAAATGCACAACGAGTAACACGCACAACAGCTTATTGCAAGAACCTGATTTCTAACAGATCTAGGACTGATATGAGATATAATTTTTTCTCCAATAGAGTTGTTAATTCATGGAATGGACTCCCAACAAAGTAAAGGAAGCTAGGACGCTGAACTCATTTAAAAAAATTGCTCGATATGACAGACTTTTAACCTTTATGCTTGTGCCAGGAGAAGTGAGCTAAACCCTACAGCGTGACCTCTATAAGATGACCGGATCACAACTCCAGATGATACTACAGAAATTCCCCTCATGTTCCTACCTGGAGCTCTGGGAATAATCCATCAAGTAAACAAGTAAGTAAGCAACTAGTAGGATATACATTAAACAATCCTATCCTTCTCCTACACTCTAGAATACAACTAGTAGGTTATACATTAAACAATCCTATCCTCCTACATTCTAGAATAGAACTAGTAGGATATACATTAAACAATCCTATCCTTCTCCTACATTCTAGAATACAACTAGTAGGATATACATTAAACAATCCTATCCTTCTCCTACACTCTAGAATAGAACTAGTAGGAAATACATTAAACAATACTATCCTTCTCTTACATTCTAGAATACAACTAGTAGGATATACATTAAACAATCCTATCCTTCTTCTACATTTTAGAATACAACTATAGAAGGATATATATTAAATAATCCAATTCTTCTACATCATACATTTAATTAGAATACAACTTTAGAAAGATGTACATTTAACAATCCTTCTACTTTCTATAAGATTATCATTTTAAATAAAAATATTTGCTACATATCTCACTTACCCAAAGATTTGAGAGCTCTGGTAACAGCTGATGTTGGTTCCTTAATCCTATGGCACTCATCCACAATAACTAATCTCCAATCTACAAGGTTCAGGACGGATACATGATCTCTCCCGGTCTCAAACGTGGTCAGCACAAGTTCACATCTGCCTTCTTTGCTCAGGGTTAGGGTTGTATCTCGATCAGTTTTGTAGAATTTCTGTAAAAATTAAAATATATCAAAAAATGACAGGACTTAAGTAAGTAAAAAATAAATATCTACACATTTTCCTGAGATGTAAATTAACATCTATATAACTTTCTTTAGTTGAAAAAAAACGTCATTTTGTAAACAATAAAGCATTGCGAGAATAACAATGTGAGGTTTAAGTCAAATACAGGGTGTCCCACAAAACATGACAGTTGGTAAATAGTTATAGTCTTTCATATACTTTATTAGATATAAAAGGCTTTTTGCAGTTTATTTCGTTAAAAAATCTTTTTTTGAAACTTATTTTATTTTGAAACCTTACTACAACATGACTCCCATATATTTGTATTATTGTCTAATTGTTGTCAAACAACTAACAAATTATAGAAGAAGACATTATAAACTATATCACCAACTGTCATGTTTCGTGGGACACCCTGTAGTAGTGAATGTGTGGAACAATTTGACAAGAGATATTAAAACTTCTAGAAATCATAAGATGTGTAAAAGATTATCAACGATATGTTAGAGACATCGTTTGAAAAAAATTAGTGATTAAAATAGTTATTCAGTGAATCTATAGACTCATGTAGATATTCTAAATATAATTTACCAAAATAACCAATAAAAAAGTGACCCCGTAATTAAATAGCGCCACCAATGATTTACAGTAGTATTCCTACAATCTTCAAACTTTAACAGACGGATATTTTGGCCGTTTCTCTATCCAGTGTAATTAATGATATTGGCAAATTTTGGTAGATCATTAGAAAAAAACATGTCCATCATCGCTACTTAAATAAAAAGGTAGTGTTGAACTTTTTTTAAATGACGTTGAGAATTCATCCAAAATTGTAATTAAGTATTTTCAAACCTTGGTGACAAAGTTACCCCAGGTTTTGATCTCCTCCTCCCAATTGGACAGGACGGAGCCGGGGCAGATGATCAGGGTCGGAGAACAGGGGTTTTTCCCGGTCGAAACTAACCGGTTTTCATCGTTATCCGCATGCAAACCGGTTTTGTGGTAGAGTGCTGATAGAAATGCGATAATCTGCACCGTCTTCCCAAGACCTAAAATTTTATATTTCATTTCGACAAAAATAAATCTTTGGTTTAAACCTTGGAATTCGGAGCTGCAGTACTGTACCGTTAAATAATTCTAGAAAAGTTTTTGAAAGTCATGATTTTCAGATTTTTCTCCGAATAAAATCTTCAAAATTAAAATAAAATAATTAGAACTTTTCAAGTCTACATTTTTTTATATTCCTAATTTCTCATTAAAATATCTAATACTAGCTTTGGCACCCAGCTCTGCTCTGCTCTAAAAGTTACTCCCGCCGTTTACCCGCACTTAAACGATTTTACCGAAAAACTAAATTTTCCCTATTAAAGTTGTCCCACTCAACTTAGAATCTCAAAACTAAGCTAAGAACATTTTAGTGGGTCTCCCTAGTTCCCCCATCAAAATTTGAGGCAAATCGGTCCGGGGGGTTCCTAAGATATGATCGGACAAACAAACAAACAGACTACAGGCCCGTAACCAGGATTTTTCCCGGGGGGGTGCAAAGAAGCGCGCCGCGGGCGAAATTTTTTTTTTGGTTTTTTTAAAAAGCAATGCTTGGTTTGTTTTTACGGTGGTATATGGTTTTCTTTATTACATTGTCAATGTACGCTATAAAGACTAACCATTTTACCAAATGTATTAAAGCTTTTAAGGGTTAAATTTTAGTGTCTGAAACTTTTCAGTTTACATATACAATATACATAAAAAATAAATAAATTTCTTTTATATGGGACTGGGAGGGGGTGCAAATTCGTCATTGCACCCCCCTTTTAGAAGAAAGGGGGGTGCACCTGCACCCTCCCCCCTGGTTACGGGCCTGAACAGACACCCAGACAAACAGAGATTACAATTCTATAGTCAGCAACCATTAAAATATATGAACTGTGAAAATATTATAGATTCTAAATCTCACCCATATCATCAGCAAGGATTGCTCCTCCATCCCTGCAATATCTATCCCAGAGAAACTGAACTCCGTCCCGCTGATATTCTCGCAGGAAATAGTTTAATCGACCCGGAACCCGTGCTCGCTCTACGAAAATTTTCGTGACTTTAATATTTATGGAATGGAGACTGGAGACTGGAGAGGTTTATCTTAAAAACGTATTTGTAAAATTTTCTCTAGAAACAAGGATATGTAATGTCCTTATTGTCCGTACGTATTATATAATCTATCGAATTTGAGAAATAATCATGAAATGGACAAATTGTGACATTGTCAATTGATAAGAAAAGAAAAAATTTTAATATATATATGTAAGTTTACTGTTTAATAAATTAGAGCCTGCCTCTGGCTCTAGGGGGGGGGGGGCACAGGGGTACCATCGATACAGAAGTAAACTAAGTTTAGGCCTCAACCAACAAAAACGCAGGCATTTAGTAAATTATGGAATGTGAAAATGTACAGTACAGAGTGTCCTAAATCCCATTTGATCGTGCAAAGCGTTAAACTAGGATTTTTGGAACAACATGGAAAAAACTGGAAGTAGAGGATTGTTTATAAAAAATGAAACGGGTAAAAATCTAAATGTTGTACGTATTTTGACTTAAATGCTTATGTATAATCCAACGCGACATGGGACGCTCTGGTCATGATCACAAAATAAAGATATTTTTAAGAAAAGAATACTTTCTGAATTGACCATGTATTCCTGTTAATATTTTGAGTCCCTGTACCTCGACCCTGCCATGACAGGGATAGATCTGTGAGCTTGGCATCCTCTGGTATAGTAAAGCAAGGTTTATCCCTCCAATCCATTACATCTGAAAGTTTACTTCGGCTCAAATATTTTCTGTAAAAAAAAACTAAAGAAAAATAAGTTCTAGGGTCATTCAATCAATTTTTTAAAACATGACAAAATACAATCGATTGTACAAACATTACGTAAACATTGTACTAATTCCTTTAACAATTCTGAACATTGTACAAAAATAAACAATTAGTTCCAAAATCTGATATATTTATTTAGTTTTCATATAAATATAAATTTTTTCTTTACAAAACAGGAAGATACAACCTAAATATATATACAATTACAATTACATCTAGTTTATTACAAGTCGACAGTTTTCATCAATAGGACTAATTTATGAAAATAATCATTGACATTAGTTAAACAAGTGTTAACAAATATGATCATTGATCGAGCCCGGTATTATCAAATTATTCAAATATTTTCGTTGAAATCTAAAAATACTTAATTCATATATTTACATTTGGTGTAAGCAATGACAAGTGAGTTTGAAAGTATAAAATGCTTATTTTTACTTTGGGAAGATTTGTCTAATGGGGGTCAATATCTTTAAAGGGACCGTTCACTTATGTGGGTAATTTGGGAGTAAACTAAATCGCCTATTAGCTATTCATTGGTATTACTTTTACTTTTTTCAAAGAAAACTGTGGGCTGAGAAATAGCCGATTTATCATTCAGAATTCCAGCGCAAAGGTATGCTACCTTTGCATTTACCCTCTTTGATGCTTTTTGTTTTAGTAATGGATTTTTAGTATCTCATAGTTAATTACCTTAAATTTTTTTTCAAAATTATTCTAAATATGTCTGTTTCAAAATAAAACTTATTTTAAACATTTGACGGTTTGCTACGTTTTCCCTACTTCCCCCAGAAATCCCCGTGATTTATTGAAGAGTTGGAATCTAGGAACCAGTTTGTCTGAGAGAAAGTCGTCTACATGTTTGAACACGAAAAACGTTAATTTCTTGCTTATTCTAAAATCAAAAGTTTTTATATTTTAATATATAATGGCTGACACATGATGTCATTAACACATGATAGTTTTAGAATTTATTGAACTCTTGTTACTGAAAAAACGTTTAAATGGTGTCTATGCTAAGGTATTATACCTTTCCACTGGTATTTTAAACAATAAATCGGCTTTTTCTCCGGTCATAGATATCTTTGAGAAGTAAGACTAATATACCAATGAATAGCTAATAGGCGTATTAGTTTACCATGAAATTACCGAAATAAGTGAACGGTCCCTTTAAGTATTTACAATCTAAGCGGATAGTAATGTAGCAAGACTAGAAAACTAAAATTTTAATCTTCTCTAAACTTGTGAAAAATATTGAGAGGAAAACCCCACTTGTGAACTTGAAAGAGAGAACATTGTTCAATGAGCATGAAATGTAAAAATATAGTTTTGTGAACTTCTGACTAATTGTTACTCGGTGATCTGACAGATTGTGAACTAATAACGGTCGACATGGTCGACCCTACATCTTTAAAGTACGACCGTAGAATAGTTTAAACAATTATTACTAATTGGGTTTGGAGGTGTTCATACAATACTGTATAACATCGTCCAGAGAAGCAGTATATTGTACAGAGAGATAAAGGGATATCAAAAATTATTATGGCAAGACGCAAACGAACTTTGGAAAGCGAATCTTATAATCTCCTCCCCGCTTTAGTTCCAACGGTCATACTTTAAGAGGGGATAGGTCAAGTCGGACGAATTGGTCACTGGAGTAAGGATGAAAAATGGGAGTGTGAAGATGAAAGATTGATAACTATCAACACTATCCTGATCCACCCGAAGTAGGGGTTGGTTCAACCGGAGCTGTTTGAAGTTCTCCGTACTCCGGAACCGCCTGCAGGTCCTGGAGTTCAATGGATTCCTCTGGTTTAGAGGACAGAAGGTTCTGACTAGTTTCCGGCACTTTCTCCGGGTCGAATTTATATCCGGCCGGAAACAGATCATGATATGCTGGAGGTGGTTCTGCCTCGGGTGTGGTTCCTCTAGGTAAGATGAAACCCGGATCCTGGCGTGGTTCAAGGTACGCGGGTCGGAACAGGTTCTCTTGTTCTCCGGAATTCATAACTCTCACCAACCCTGCTCCGGCTCTATGTCCTGCGGCAGCTCTTGTTACTCCGACAGCTCGCTCCGGCAGCTCGCAATCAATAATAAGCGGTCTCCGGAAGCAGAACCAGCCTGATCTACGCATCCGAGCAGCAAGGAGAAGAATGAGAACCAGGAGAACTACTCCGGAGACAAGGACTAGAGTTATACTCACTAGGTTCAGGGGTGGGTTCCAATCACCGGTAGGGTTATCATATTCTCCGTCCTGCGCTGAACCTCGATTGTGCCGACAGATCTCCGGTCGTTCGTCACCGGGTATTTTATCCAAGGCACAATTTATTCTTTGGTCACAAAAATATTCTTTACGTATTGCCTTACTCCCTACACTACATAATCTGAAAAAAATATTGATAAAAAAATCAAAAATCAAAAAGTAAATTATGTTTTAAAAATTCCGAACCTGAAGTTTGTCGACTCCTCTTTGGCAAGATGCTTGTACGCTGTGACAACGACCGTGAGACGATCGTTCTGAGCAGACTCTCTATAATTGTTTGCACGGCCCGGGCCTATGTTTAGCCAAACCAACAGTTTTCCTCCGGGTTCATCGTAAACAAATCCGGTTCGGTTTCCGCAAAGCTTCTCCGACTTACTGATCGTAAAGAAAGGAATAAGATCGTCTCTACCGAACTGTACATAGTCGATACAAGATTTCTCCTGGAGTACTCCAGGCCTCTCATCAATCCTCAAATGCATCTCCTCCACGTAAACCTAATAATGAAACATTTAGGGATGAATTAAATTGACGTGTTCTAGTTTGTAAAAAGAAGAAATTCTTTCTTTTCAGAAACATGATCGAATTTTTTAACTAATAGCTTTTTGGGGGGAAAATAAGTATGCATAAATTAAATAAAAGGTTCGCCAAATGAATTTGATTAAAAAACGTGAACTAATCACCATCGGGTGAACCTACCATAAGTCCCAATCCCTCATCTGCCTCTATTTTGACACTACACTTGAGAAAGGTTTCCATAGCTCCGAATCCATCCAGAGATAGAAGAGCTGCTCCTGCTCCGAGCTGTAAACTCTTTCCTTTCTCCTCCTAGGGAGTAAAGAGTAGAGAAAACGGGTTTAACTATTCAAAATTTTTCAATAAAAAGGTTAAATTTCACTTTTGTCATTTTCAACGTTATTTCACGTCACTACTGAAAGAAACGGACTAAAAGAAGATTAATAATTCCTTTTAAACCTTTCGCTTAGTAAAAAATTATTCTTTCGATATTTAGAATAGATTAAACTTATAGCATCTTTATTTCCCGTTGATTGACTGTTGAACGTTTTTTCATTGTACAGCATCGCGGTACACTAAACCTTAAATGTTTCTTGGGCGGTGTATTTTTCGACCCACGCAAATCCGCTATACTTCACTTCTGACCTGCGACAAATCCGCTATACTACACATCCGACCTACTAGCACGTGGTTTTACAGCTGCTAAATGGACTTGTGGCCGCAGCGCCCGGCCCCATAGCCTGTCCTAGCCGCAGCGCTCGGGCCATAAATTGTCTTTAACTAACCTAACCATTAAATAATACAAAAATAAAGCTGGCGTAGGTCCGATATTGCAGTAGGTCGGAAAGTTAGTAGGTCAGTCTTTTTAATGTATCACTACGAGTTGTGTTCATGAGACAAAACAGCGCGGGACAGGTTTAAAGTTGTCAGAATTTTCTGAAAACATTACAAAAAACAAAATATGTTTTTTTTATTTCAACACTTTTATTTACCTTGGACCGAATTTGAGCTAGGTCGCTGAACTAACTACCGCCGGTTCAAATCTTGATTTATCGATTCAAAGTTAAAGATTAAAGAGGATTTGAGTCGGTGATTCAGGATTTGAACCGGTGATAGGTGCTTCGGCGACCTCTCCACTTCCTAGAAATCAATATCCGGAGGAAGAATTAATGATGTTGTAGAAGTCTCAATAACTCAGAATGATAACATATTTTCACAAGTTTATTTATTCATATGTTACTCGTTTAACATACTAAGAATGACTAGTGTAAAATCCGAGATTGAACAAGTTTGCAAAATATCAGTGAAACTGTTTGCGCTTTTATGCAAACTCAATTCTAATTTTAACATGTAGGACAAAATCATATTTTCTTATAACTAAAAGTCAGGCTTCTACAGTGTCTAACCTCGGAGCAAAGATCATGGTTTTGGAACCCGAACTGTCTGTAGCTTGCTAGAAGACAGGCGGGGAGGAGAAGGACGAGAAGAACAGGAATCATACTGGGCTCAAGGCTGGACTTAGCATACTAGCAAGGTTCAATCATGTCTTGTAAACCTGACTCATGTTTTCTGAAAATAAAAATTCATGTAAATTCATAATATATGTGGAAAATAGTTCATTTATAAATATATACAATACAGGGATTACAGAAAACTGAGCAACTAATTAAATTTGTAAGTTATAATAACAGAGATCAAAGCAAATTAATTTAAAGTGTGCAAAGGTACAAATTATATTACAACTGTAGTGTATAGAGCTACAGTGCACGTGGAGGATAAATGATAAATACTCCTGGGAAGGACAAAATTACAATATATTTATAAACATACTTAAGAAAATTATACCCCGCTATGAAACCGTACTGTACATGCCGTAAGTATATGCATTGTAAAATGTACAAAAAAAAGGCAAAAGAGCTCTACATATTTTTAGGTATTACTCCCTAGTCCCGACCGCACCCTGAGGATCGTTTAATGTTTAATGTTTAATATAAATAATAGTTTGTCCTCAAAAATTCTAAAGAAATCATTTCATTACCAAAAAATTCATAATAAGGAACTAAATTCTAAAAACAAATATTTCTAAGAAATTATGGAGGGGGGGGTGTGATTTTAAACAATAAAACATCCCTGGAAATATGTACAAGTACTATCAGCTGAGATTAAAATTTCCTATTCATTAACTGTTTTTTACTAAGATCAGATCAACATGATATCTTGCCGTAATCAATCCTGGCAATAATATCCTTGGCAGAGTTGATGAGAGCCTGGTTCTGGTTCGGATTCTTCTCCACCAGGCTCAACAGGGTGGAAACCATCTGATCCACGTTCCTCACGGAGAGAGGTTCAGTCATCCCTTAAAAATAAAAAGTTTTTTCATACTTTTTGACACTGTTTATCTATTCATCCAATCATTTATTTTCCCCAACTCAGTGAATAAAACCATCAACATATTTTTTATTAAACTTCAGGGAAATAAATTTTCAAGAAAAAATGTCCAAGAAAATATACACTCTTGTATTTCAAGAAATAATACCTGGGACCGTGACTCCCCTGAACCCCTGGAGAACCAGCTGCCTTACGGACTCCAGGTGCTGGTGAAGGCTGGCGTTACTCTGCCTCTGCTGCAGGGTTTCCATCTCCAGCTTGCTGATAGCGGCCTTCATGCTCTCAATATGCTTCTCCAGCACTGCATTCTGCTCTTCAAATTCAGTTGTCTGTTTACGCAGCTGACGCAGTTCATTCTCACGTCCCTGTTATAATTTGAGTTTTACGCAAATCTATTCTTATATTTACCGGTAACATCCATTCAACCGAGAACCCATTGGCACAACAAGCTATCAAAACTCAAGATCATAACTGTGCTTTTCTAAGAGGGACTGTTAGCGTAATTCTAAGCGACCCTCCATGCAAAGAAAGCAATGCCCGAGTCAAACTTTATAGTACCCTTTTATAACCCTGTATGGATTTGAACAGGACTTATACTTTTCAAAGATTATGTTACTCGCAAAAAGTTTTGAGAATTTTGTTGTTTCAAAATTTTTAATTACGCATTTAATCACGCTTACATTATAATGAATGAAGAAGTAGCACATGGACGCAATTACTACAAGACTAGCAAGTTTGATACTAATGCGATTTCTATAAATGTGTACTTTATAGTCAAAAATACAAGATATACTAGATATTTCGACATAGTGAAACAAAACCAGAAGAACTTATAATGTTTACACTGATAACTCAACTAAGTATGCACTAAAACAGGATATGTGAAACTAAATATGTTTAAACTTCTAAGCATTAATAAATAAAATCTGTCAAGTAGATGAGTATTTTAATTTTAAAAAGTTGTTTATAATCATCAACACTGAACACATAAAACTTATCTTGATCGTAAACTGAAGGAAAAAACTGGAAAATTTCGGAAATTCCTAAATTTTCACCTTGTTGTGCTCCAGGAACTCCTCCGTGAATATAGGAATATGAAATATTGATGAGTTTGGCGTGGATCCGGCAACCATTGGAGGGTCCTCGCCCTCACTCTCATCAAAACTAGATCGTTTAGAGCTCACCGGTGCACCACCTTTCTTCTTCTTCTTCGACGGAGCTGAAGCGCTGGATTCAGATGACCTCTGGGATTCTAAACAATATGAAAATTAAGGATTAGATGTTTCATTAGACTTTAATAATCAAAAATCAGGGTTGTACATTATCTCAAAAAATCATTCAATCCCCCCCTCCCCCTCCATTTTATTCCCCAGAAATTATTTATGACATAAAAAATGAAAAAACTTACTGTTTGATGGTGGGGGGTAATTCTTAATATTATATTTTTTTCCAAGAACTATACTTTCATAGTCACAGCTGACCACTTTTTTGTCCCAGTTTGGATTTCACTTGAAAAGTAAAAATACCACTTCAAGCCTTGAACAGGTACAGTACAGTACAGTACATAAAAACTTATTTGAAAACGGCGGGAAAATAAACTGTCCAAGAAAATGTAAAACCAGCTTATGCCATGGAAGTACACATGTTTTTATCAGAATTAAGACAACAACAAAATTAAACCTGATTTAGACTATTGTTTTTCATGTAGAAAAGTGACAGATTTATCTAATTTTAGAATTAAACTGGAAATGTTTGAAGTTTGTGATGTACATTGTACAATTACCTATATACTGTTTGTAGGCATCAGTTTGCTGATATTCAACTAGTTCACTTTCATATCTTAAGAAGAAAAAAACTCATCGCTTCAGCGTCAATAGAAACCATAAAACAGACAGATAAATTCAACATTTAATACTCTGATGTCTTTTTACATAAAGGAACTGATAACCATCCTCAAACTTTCAATTTTTTAGCTTTGTAACTAGATGTTGTAGACCTTATTAACTTATACTTTGAATAGAACCAGTTACTACTGAAACTGCCAATGTTTGATAAACTGGGTTACCCACAAATGATGAGACTATAAAGACGACCTGAAACCCATTAGAAATGATTATTCCAAGGTTTACTTCACTCTTGTGCCTTGAAAATATTCGTAAATGAATTATCTAATGATTTGACGAACAAAGAAACCAGTTTACGGTTGCAGAGAACCTCTTGAATATAGAAACAGACCGTTTGAATCCCGTACAGTCGTCTCTGAAGTCTCATCCTTTGTGGGTAACCCTGTATCTAAAATTAGCGACCAAAGGCAAGTAATCAATTTCTCAATTTCTCCGCCAAATTAAGAAATTTGATGATATTTATTTACCTATCCTTGTCCTTCTTGGCGAACTCGTTGTACTTGTTCTTCTCCTCCTCCGTCTGCCTACTCCACTCCGCAGCAAGTTTCTTACTCAGATCACTGAAACTTATCTCAGGGTTCTCCGCCCGTACGCTCTCTCTTCGCTCGTTTAAGAAGTGAACATAACCACTCAGGGGTTGTTTAGGAGCACCGATACCCTTTGGATATCGTCGCTTTCCTTTGGGCCAACCTCGATTTTTGGATTCAAGATCGATCGGAGCTTTCTTGGAACTCATTCTATTCTGAAATTATTTTCAAATATAGATATGATTAAAAACATTTTAGGTTTTAATTATTTAAGCTCGTCAGTCGATATATCAGGTATTGCTGTAAAATGTCGGTTAACTAAAGTAAAATGATCAATTTTTGCGGATTTTGGTTCTGTGTTGTTGAGACCTTATCTCCGCCAACGACAAGGATCTATAGTGCCTGCTCCTGCTCTTAGATCCATGAGGACGTGACGGGAGTTGTAAGGTTTCTCCACAACCTTCTCCTTCTCTCTCTCCAAGCAGGTTGACGGAGCAAACATGTTTGATAAACTCTCTTTACTGATACACGTGTACTGGTCCGTAGATACTTGAAGATTTAAAGATTTCTGAACCTGGTCCAGTAGTGCTCTGGACTCTATACCATGCTGAGGACTATCTAGTAGGTCCTCGGAGCTCAGGACAGATCTAGCGTCCTCGTATCGGCCTAGCTCCTTGAAAACTCTACCCTCCAAAAGCTGAAACTCAACCCGGAGCGGATGATCCACATCCTTAAACTGATCACAAACACTCAAGGCCTCAGTATAGCTCTGGTTTATGTAAAACCTCTTGGCGGTCAAAAACTGGGATTTTAAAACTCCATAAGGATTTGGAATACGCATACTTTCACAATATTCTCGAAGGGACTTAATAAGCTCTTCAAATTCATCATAAAGTCCATTTTCAAGAGCTGTTTCTGCCATATTCAGAACTATGTAGGACGCAATGGCTGCTTTCAATAACGGTTTGGATTTTTCAACATAATATTCCAGAGCGACGCAGTGATAAAAATCCTCCGCCGAGGAACAACGCGTAACCACCGCCGCCGTGGCGGAGCATATGTAGTTCCCGGCGGCAAAATTGCACAATGCGTCAATATACCGATTTTGTGGATTGATTGGATCTGTGTCGATGGAGTCGAGTTCAAGTTCATTGAACATCTGTAAGCAGGACGATCTACTGGAGGGAAACTCCAAAGGTCTGTTGTCCCACCTGGAGTAAGGATTTTGAATCTGTTCCAACTGGATAAACTGATATTTCGTCAAAGAAATCCATCTTCCCAGAGCGGCAATTTCACTGTTCACCGTCGCATTCCGCAACCTCTCAGAGTCCTGGACGCAGAAAGTATAAATCTTCGCTGCCGGAACTAGATATTCCAACTCTAGGTAACAGTAGGCCGCTAGTACCAACTCACGTAGATTAGGACTTGATATTTGAACTATCTGCTTTAAGGCCTTGATCCTCTCTTTCAAGTTGCTCAATGCATGTGCTCTACCACTGAAGAAGGCCGGGTAACCTGTAACCGTACCATCGGAGAATACTTGGTCCGCCTTCATACAAAAGGGTTCATTTTTCACATATCATTTTTCACATATCATACTTACAATAGCAAAATAAATTAGGCAAAAGGTCTTCGCACCCTTTTTCCAATCAACTTTTAATTGACTTGCAGTATACAAAAATACGTTGATTATTATGCAATTTAGGTTAAAGATATTTTCTGATTTCATATTTTTACCGAGAGAGAATATTCAGAACTTTTGGAGCTTATAAGCTTCAGCCATATGGATAATTTTTACGGAAAACATTAGAACCCTTCCCTTTTGATTGTTTCCTTTAGCTAGAAACTTGTATCCCTTCTCAACCAGTTTCATGTGTTCAAAGCTAAGCAATCGGTTCCTTGGACTCCATTGCACACATTCGACCTGTATTTAAAACTTATTCAGATTCATGTTATAATGACAACTAGCTGAAGGGCCCGGCGTTGCCCGCGGAACAAAAAAAATCGGTCGAGCCGTTTGGTCGGCTATTAAAAAAGTTCATAAATAAGAAAAGGTAATTTAGTTTAACAAAGCTGATATTTAACCTGTGGTATCGGCTCCATCCAACTGTATTTCAATCTCAACCATATTAACAGAAGTTGGACTCTAGACTTCACAATTCCATATCTTATAAGGAATATAATCTTGGACCAGGATACAGTATGATATATTCGTGAAGGCAGATACACTAGGGGCAAAACTGTGGAGACTAGGAACCAAACCAGCTCCATAAATCCGATCTCCTTCAACTCTAAGTTGTATCCGAGGAGCAAAGCAAGTTTTATTATCCACATCTTAAGATAGTTTAACACTAAGGAGAAGGGGTTTGAAGATAACTCATCTTTATTCTGTTTTATTAAACCTGGAGGCGCCAACTTCTCAGGATCAAGTTTTTTCTTCTGTTTCTTTTTTCTCTTGTTTGACTTAAACCTAGGATTGAGAAAGAATGAGGGTTGTTCAGATCTATGGTTATTTACAATGGAGGTTGGGTCTAGTTTAGAGGTATTCATTTCAACCTTCTTCAGCCCTTTTCTTCTCCTAGTCATGGAACCAGGCTGGATACCTAGTTCAGATTCAACCACTGATCCTGCTTTAGATATATCGGAGACTGGTGGATTAGTATTTTCAGTTAGTTCAATCTTCTCAGACCGGAAACATAATTTCTCACCAAGAGAAACCCCATTTACTGCTAATATCTCAAATTTTTTAAAACTATGGCTTTCAAGAACACTCTTGAAACCTACAGTTCTTTTGGTATCATCAGAACTCTTAGAAAGATTAGAACTCTTCGTATAATATGAACTGGTCGTAATAACGGGACTCTTGGTATCTTTAGACCTCTTGGTATCTTCAGAACTCTTCGTATCTTTAGAACTCTTGGTACCACTGAAACTGGTGAAATTTTTAGAACTGTTGGGATCTTCCGAACTTTTGATATCTTCAGAACTCTTCATATCTTCAGAACTATTGATATCTTCAGAACTCTTGATATCTTCAGAACTCTTGATACCTTCAGAACTCTTGATATCTTCAGAACTATTGATATCTTCAGAACTCTTGATATCTTCAGAACTCCTGATATCTTCAGAACTCTTGATATCTTCAGAACTCTTGATATCTTCAGAACTCTTGATATCTTCAGAACTCTTGATATCTTCAGAACTATTGATATCTTCAAAACAATTGGGATGTACAGTAATCTTGGTATCTTCGAAACTCTTGGTATTAACGGAACTCTTGATATCTTCAGAACTCTTGGTATTAACGGAACTCTTGATATCTTCAGAACTCTTGGTATTAACGGATGTCTGGATATATTCAGACCAATTGAGATATACAGCATTCTCATGATCTCTATAAATCTTCGTATTTCCAAAACCCTTGGTATCTTTAGTATCATCGTTAGCGTTGAGCAGGACTTTCTCCGACTCAACTAGATCTGAACTATTTTTTGCTCCCAGTTGTTTAACAAGTACTTTTAGCTCCTTCTCCCCAGCATTCTCCATGTTCTTCTTTTTTTCCTCGTCCAGACTTTTTATCTGTTCCACGAAGTTAGTCTTCATAGCATTTCCATCCTTGACTTTATTTTTTCCTTTAATTTTCTTTTTCTCTTTACCTTTCTTTCCTTCCTTGACTTTCTTTTCCTTCTTGCTTTCCTTTGCCTCCTTGCTTTCCTTTGTCTCCTTGCTTTCCTTTGCCTCCTTGCTTTCCTTTGCATCCTTGCTTTCCTTTTCCTCCTTGCTTTCCTTTTCCTTCTTGCTTTCCTTTTCCTCCTTGCTTTCCTTTTCCAACTTGCTTTCCTTTTCCGCTTTGACTTTCCCCTCCTCTCGAACTTTCTTGTCTTTTTCGACTTTCATTTGCTCAGTAAGTTTCTTTTCCACTGTGGCATTTTTCTCTTCGTTATCCCGCTTCTCCTGTTCCCGTATATCCGTCAAGCCTCCTTTGTTCTCCATGTCCTCTTTGTTCTCCTTGTTGTTCTTTCTGTTCTTGCTGTTCTTGCTGTTCTTGTTCTTGCTGTTCTTGTTGTTCTTGTCCTCCCTGTGTTCCCTGGTTTCCTCTGGAACAGGGAGATTAGAAGCCTCGGTTTCTCTGCACTCTGAACAAACCACAGGGTTCTCCTCAACTGAACAACAAGATTTTAAGTTTATTAAAAAAAATTTTTACGATTTTCCTCTTAAAAAAATTACACGAGTTTGGTTGGAAGTCAAATCCAGGGAAAAACTCTTCCAATTTACAAAGGTACTTTTTAAACCTTTGTCTGATCAAAGGATGGAATAAGCGATTTGTGTTTTTCTAGCTGAAAATATAGTTTTCAATTGAGCTTCTTTAAAGTTACATGCGTAATTATATCGCAAAGCAAGACATTGAGGAGGGAAATTGTCAGAATTTAACACTTAATTAGACTTAGGTGTGCTTATCATCATTATCACATGAAATGACGTTTACAGAGATCAGATTTAATGAATAGTGAGAACCTCTGTTGAAGAGAAGTGATTCAACTAAGTCTAAGAAATTCAGGTGAAGTTAAGAAAAAGTGATTTAACTAGGTCTTGCTATTCATTAAATCTTGTCCCAGTTCCTTTAAATACAATTCCTTTATTAACTATAAAGGTTTACCTGAGAGGAATGAAGAAGAGCAGAGTTTACATGAGGTGAGAACTAATGAACAAGATGGAATATTTTCATATTCTCCTCCACACTTCCTACTCTGCTCAATATCAGAATCAGAGCTGTAGAACAATTCATCGTCTACCAAATATTAAAAATAATGTATATTTCAAACTAGGTTACAAATTAAATCTTTTTGTTGAGGAACTCGTTAGATCCACGAGAATGTTCTTTACTAGGTTTGAACAGTGGAATGTCTTTTATCTAGAAACCAAGCAAAGCTGGGTTCCCAAGCCAGTAGTATTACATATTTACAATTACAGACGCTAGTTTGCAGACTCGAAAAGTCTTCAGACTTTATCTTTACATCCAGATTATCCTATCTATCCACCAGTTAAACTATGTACCTGGAGAAGGAATACTGAACCGGAATTTATCTGAGAGGTTGTCGTTAGAAGATGAAACACGCCATTTACTAAAATATAAACGATTCAATCGAAATTTTAATTACAGCATCACAAAAAAGGATTAGTATTTTATTTAAAAACCTAACCACAATTTACAAATAGGTTTTGGAACATATTAATTTCTAAATGAATACATAAAAAATAGATTTTAAAACCTGCGCCCTCTTAAATCTGTTAACCGCTTTTACCTAAAATTATTCTCCGCCCAGATTACAAAATTATCCGCCGGTTTCATCTCCGCCAAACCTTGATTGTCCGTAGCTACTTCCTCTCCGCCGTTCTCCGCCTCCAGGTTTACAGTGGAATAATTTGTGTTGAGTCTGAACCTAGCTCCGGTGTTATGAATATATCTACAGTTGGAACCCTTGAAACAATCACCGTTGGAGAAGAAAGAACAGACTTTGCTCGGCAGTTCTAAAATAATAGAATAATAATCAAATATTAATAATAATTATAATAGATATATCTGAAAGGTTACCCCCCGACCCGACAAGAACATCCCCATTTTGAATAAGGACAAACTTCTTTGTTAAGGTTTCTTTCAGGTTCATTTTCCTTCTTGTTGTGGTTCTCTTCACATATTTCAAACATTGTGGTTCTCTTCACATATTTCAAATACTGTTTATATATTTCTCTTCACATATTTCAAATATTGTGGTTCTCTTCACATATTTCAAATATTTCAAATAACTTTTAAAAATTTTACTATTTTCTTTGTTTACCAAGATCGAGAAAGACTAAAGATCATATCTATTTTCAACAAATAATTTTGGAGCTCAAAACTATCACCTTCTTGAACTCTTTTTGAAGCTCAATCCACAAAAGTTCTATTTATAATTATACACCCCTCTACTGACACCTGGGAAAACTTAATTTTATGAATCTACAAACTTCTGTAACCTGGAGTCGTTAAATGTGTATCCCTGCAGTTATCTCCGTATCTACATCTACCGGAGCGGTAGAATCTACAGATCTCCGTTGTCTCCGGAGTACATCTGTCCTCCGTCTTCGCAGTACATCTGTCCTCCGTCTCTGTAGTACATCTGTCCTCTGTCTCCGTAGTACATCTGTCCTCCGTCTCCGCAGTACATCTGTCCTCCGTCTCCGCAGTACATCTGTCCTCTGTCTCCGGAGTACATCTGTCCTCCGTCTCCGCAGTACATCTGTCCTCCGTTTCCATAGTATATCTATCATCCACCCCCATCCTTGCACTCTATAAAATATATTTATAAAATAATGGTTTAATTCCTATATTATAATTGTGTGCACTGTACGGAAGTAACAAATTAACAGTGGAATGTTTGTCACCTTTGTTCTTTCTTTTGATAAAGAAATGCTGTTAAGCGTTTTGCGCAACTTATAATTATATTAACTGATATATGTCTAGATTATTTAGGAGACATTTCAAAAAAAGTAGTAAAAAAAATATAGATTCTGCGGGACATTTTTAAAAGAAATAATAAAAAGGACTTTTTTCTATATTGTAGATGCAGAAAAATTTAAGTTCAATGGACAAAATCGTAAAAATATGAAATATGTGAACCTCGTTCATCTCGTTCCTCTCTCTGTCCATCAGGATTATCAATCAAGGCTGGAGCGCATTTTTTTCTAAAACAAATACAAATATAGAGTTAAAAGAACATATAATAAAATCACAGTTTTAAAAATGCCACTTGGATTATTAAATCATGAAAAATGGCATTTCGTCTAGGTTCTGAGGATCGTTTAAATAACAACCTAGGAAACGAAGTTTAACGAAACAATAGAATGGTTTAATAAATGAAAATAAATTTAAAACATAACAGTGTCTGACAACAAACGAACATGTATAAAAAAAGTTGACCATGAAGCAATTAATCATGTGGATGGTATCAATCATCAACCAGTTTTCTTACAATAAATTAAAAAATTTCTAAAATGATGAAAATTTTCATGCAACGGTTATCACCGGAAAAATCTTTGGCGATATTATTTAAAACTTAAGAACAGAATGTATTCCAACCCAACATTGCTTCAAATCAATACTCAGCACGATTTATAAAAAAATCGAATAAATATGCAAATATTATTTTAATAAGAATGACTTTCTAAAAATATTAACTACAGTTTATAAATCACAGTTTTCGAGCAAAATTATCTTTAATAAATATTTTTCTATTCAACAGTTTAAGATTTAATTACAGTCGGACATATAAAATCCACGAAAAAGAAGACAGTTAGACTACGTTATGATTTTAAATAGCTCAATGAACATGAAACACGGGTATTTTGCACTTAACAAAGACCAATTTAACTTAACAATTTCAAGCTACAAATAAACCTTTTTGCTTCATAACGACTTCAAATGCACTAAAAAATTGCTTGAATATCGTCTTTCTACTCCGGTTCTACGGGTCCCACCATATCTGATACAAAAACGAATACGGAATCTGAGACTTATGATAGTTCCTGGTATTATCTCATCTTATCACATCTACATGGCGTCAAAATGAAATCTGTTGCTCTCCTGTAGTTTCGCATGATGATCCTGCCTCCTCTCTCTGATATGAAGGATGAGAATGAGAAGAGCGGTGAAAGCACAGGTTCCGATCATAGATAGTCCAGTGATGACAATACTTTTACTCGGGAATATAGATATCTTGGCCTGCCACTGCTCCGGCTTATTCCGCGGGTACGGGATGATGTAGAGCTGAGAGTTGGGGATAATCTGGGGCCAGGAGTGCGTCATAGCTGATATATTAACCCAGAGATAATCTACAAAGTTCGGAGCTAAACCCAACCCGAATATAGTGTACGGGGTTTGAAGGGAGAAGTAGGCTGACTGTGGGAGCTGGGCAGCGACGGACTGGAAGTAATCAAAGGTTTCAGGACCTACTCGTTGGGATCGGTAGGACACAATCTGACCTCCACTGTTGGTACCGTAGGGAACATATTTCGAGGATTTATTGCGGCAATTGTGCAGGCATGCTCCGGACAGAACTACAACCTACATACAGCAAACAATTAAGGATGGCTACAGATACAATTTTTAAAAAATTGGGAGAGTTAATTTCAAATCTGATTGTAAAAACGATGAGATAATTTGATGAAGATGGTTGAATGTCCTTTTTATCATTGTTCATTAGTTTACCTTGACAAAGTAAGCATCGCTATCCTGTGACGTGTTAGTGTAAGCAGCAAGTTTAAACCCGTTCTCATGGTTCCCCGATACAGCGAGTACATCAGGCCGGCCATCCTCAAACAGATCAAAGAAAGTTGACATCACGGTGTTTCCAGTTCCTGGATAATTTCAGAGTTTACAATTTATGAATACGGTTTAATTTGACCCGAGTCAGCTCGATCTGAGAACTGGTTCAATCTCAAAAGTGCACCAATATAAAAAAAAAAACTCAACGCTTCATTAATTTTTTAAGATATGGATTGGATGGATTCTTGTAAGGTGTTCTTTAACCAATGTAATTGCTCGACTTGAAGTAGCTGAACTACCTTTACCTTTCAACCACTTCGCACTTACCATCTCTGTAAGAAGTTCTTTAGCAGGAAAATATAATTGGTAATTAAAGAAATTGATTCAATATATGTAAAATCGTCTATTTTTTTTAACTTAATTTCAGACAAAAAATCTTTTCCGATTCATGTTTATAGACCACTAGTCCTAAATAAATTTGTGATTAGTGTCATTTTTTTTATTTAATCTGTTTGATTTTGATAAAATAGATGTTTGAAAGAGACTTTAGTTAAAGAGACATGGATGGAAAATGTTTTATGGGGGGGGGGCTAACTGAAAAATACTACACCTTCAGTAAACGCTGGTCTAAGTTGGAACTCTCTCCAGAAGGGTTGACACGTCGAGAATGCTCCGCATGGTACATTCATCAGCAGATGAGTCTCTGGTTGAGAGCTTGTGTTCTGTAGAGGCATCAGGAGATCAGGAAACCCGTCTAGATCAACATCTCCAACCCGTGGAGCCATCAGTTGGAGCAGGTTGGATTTAGATCCGGGAGGAAAGAAGTGCAGAGAACCTAAATCCATAGACATGGGGAACCAGATCCAACCTGTGGCTGTCCACAGCTCCGAAAGCGGGATCAGAAACATGTTGGAGCTCTTACAGAACGTATCGAAACAGATGGGAATGATAAGATCCAAGGTTCCGCTGAGATCAAAGTCAGCAATCACGGCCTGGCCGACACATTCATCCACGGTACAGGATCCAGATGTAACCTCGTTGGGCCAGGGAACATGACCCTGATATTCAAAGTTCTCTTCCAACCCTATTCCAACTCTTCGGTACATCTCTAGCCCGGACAAGGTTGTAAGAAGAAGATCTGCAAATCCATCCTCGTTCATATCAAGGTGAGCGTTTGAGTGTGTGGCCTTGAGTTGATCGTTTCTTGGAGATTTCAAAGTCAAAACCGAATAAGTATCCGTCCTGTTCTCGGAGAATATGTAAACAGTTCTGTTCCCATCCTCTGTGACGAGGAGTAGGTCGGAGATGTAATCAAAGTTGTAATCAAAGACTAGAGGTTCCTGAAGCAGAGGGATTGTATGAACCCAGGCAGGATCCTGGTCTTCCTGACAGAGGAGCTGATGAATAGTATCTGTATGATATCCCCAAAGAATGGATCCCTCCAGCTTCCCTCCGATCTTGGAGGTTATAAAAATATCCATTCCTCCGTCACCGTCGAAATCCCCGGGAACTGCACTAGTTAGGGATCCCTAAAAAATGCACTGGTTAAGGATCCCTAAAAAACTTGAAGTAAGGTTTTTTCGTCCCGGATTAGTACTCAGGGTTGGCTTAATACCCATAGTTAGTTTATCCAGAGGCCGAATTTACAGAATTTGAGCCGCGGCTTAATTATGGTTGGTTTCACTAAAATTGTATCAAATGTTTCAAGATTTAAGCCAGCGCTCAATTTAAAGCGGGTTTTGGCGGATATAAGCCGCTACTCAAATTCTTTAAATTCGGCCTCTGGTTTTTCGGACCAAGGTAAGTTTACACTGAGAAAGTTTAGATTCTGATGCAAACTGGGTTTTCCAAGCTAATGAGCAATATTCTGTTTGATTAATACATTGTATCGTTAATATGAACCCATTACTTCCAATGGCGGTCTCGGGACTCAACGTTGGGGATCTACCACGATCTTTTCTTTAATTTGAATTTGATGATTTTTTCAATTTTTTTTTAATTTCAAATACAAAAACCTACCTTGAGAAAGTTGCATTGTAGGTTTTCATCTCTAGTTCCCCAATGGAACAGAGGATTAGAACTGCTAGCCGAGGTAACAACCTTCTGCTCATTTGCCAATAGCAGGCGCAGGCTTAGAATGTCGTCGTTGGGATTACTCTTGAGAACAATCATGTCGGTCAACTTATCACCGTTGAAATCTCCAAATGATGCTGGAATGACACCACTGTTGTTACCAAATACCTAAACATGGAATTCAAGACTTGTTTGAAGTCTAATAAACAAAGCCTAATCTAATTTTGCATTGGTTAGTTTACGTAAATGGATCCACAATGCTCTCACACCAAAAGTTGTCATTTTGTCAATTACTCCATATCATATTAGATTATCTCCAATCGTTAACACCAAAATACGCACATAATACTCGAAAAATCTAGTATTTTCTGAAAAAAAGTTGTATTAGCCTTATTAAATTTTTCAAAGTGATTCATTCTTCTTAAATTTTCTGATTTGTCGCCCAAATTGTAATTTATAGTTTAGACCAATTGGCGCGGTCTAATTTAATGTAGCTCTCTGAATCTCTTTAGATACTCTTCCGTCATGCAAGAAATAGTTTCGGATCCAAAAGAAAATAATTTTTTTTGACTGCATTGCAAAATTAATGTAACGCATATTCGTTCATATTAGGAAAATTTCGGAATCAGACTGCAATTGATTTGATTGCAATTGGCTTGATACTGCAATCGCTGACAGCAATTAATTTGATTGCAACCAAGTTTGATTGGAAATGAAAGTGTTCTCGAGTAGTCAACAAATTCATTAAATAATACATCAATTTATCTTTTTTTTAATTTTTGTGTCAACTTTATTAATTACCTTTCCCGTGATATCTGATAATTCATAACCGTACATCCCAACAGCACCAAACAGTAGCAGCAGTGAGTACAGTACATACATCATTCTCTCTGTAAAAGGGTTTAAAATTCATAATTTATCACAGACAAAAATATTTTTAAAAAAACATTAATTATTTACAAAATTGTTTCAAAAAAAATAAGCTCTTATGATGTTTTTAAGAAAACTGAGAATATATAAATTAAAAACATTTTAAAAAATAAATACATTAAGTGGCATTAAGAATATTGACTACTGTCAACTAGTATTACATTAAACAATTCTTAGCAAACATTGCAGGGATAAATAAAAAAAAATCATCTATAAAATATTACAATTCTTAAAATTAATTCATCAGAACAATACTTGTTAAAACCCCCAAACCCTGCTTGATTCAATTCTTTCCAGTTAATTCAAACTAGAATTGTTTTACATAAAAATTAACATTTAACAAGAGCATATATATACTATATATATATATACGATAATTTTACAAGATTACTATTAATAAAAGGGGATATAGAAGAGGGGAAAGGGTTTTGGGGAATAATGAATACATCTTGTCTTCAAAGTACACATATACGTGTACATAAATGTCTTTAAAGTACACATGAACGTGTACATAATTGTTTTCTAACATGCCAGTTAAAAAAAAACTACAAATAATTTTTTTGCAATTCATCGAAGGATACTCCTTAGGGGTACATTCTTATCATTCAAACATTTGAGACAACAAAATTAATTACATTTTTATGAAGACATGAAGCAAGGGTTAGATTTAACAATTAAAAACTATATGAAACCATTAAGAAATTAGTATTTTCTTTGAAAAACTTTAAAACCCAGTGGCAGTTAAGATTTTATGTTTATGATTTTATAATACAGAATACCGCACTTAAATTTGATGAGATTGCAAACGTATAAAGCTAAAATTACAAATAACAATTAGTTAAATTCTACTGAAAAGTGGCGGTAAACCTGTTTTATCCAAAGCGGAAAACTTTAGAATGAGATATCCTTAATCCCGATCGCTTAATCTGAGTATCCAATGTATACACTTCTGATTTTCTTCTTAATTCTTCTTTTGATTACGCCTACTGTATGCAATTTACGTTTGATAACAATTACAGATACGATGCTATATCGATTGGACTCATATCCGATTGAACTAAAGTTAGCTGTTCACAAGCCGGCTTTTAGAGCATTTGAACAAATATAAATTTAATCATGCTTAAATAATTTATTATTGTGAACTTTAATAATTTTGAACGTTAATTTTAATAAACATTTAAGACAAAACTTACGTTCGTTCAACCGATCATTAGTTTAATTTAAATGACACCATCAACACCAGAATTGCGCTAAAATTAAAAAGCGGGTTTTCAAAAGTTAAAGAGCGTATTATGCATTAACCTACTCTCTAGTTTAGTAAATCCAGGAGATTAAGCATTGATCTCGATATCCACCATTCTAAAGTTTTCAGCTCAGGAAGTATTGAAAAATTTGTATCTCTACAAAAACAAGAACTATGAAAACAATGCAATCATAACAATCCCAATCCTCCTGGATAGGACTACTCTAGACCTAGAGTCAAGTTTATCCCCTGAACCAGGAGTAGGATAGGACTACTCTAGACCTAGGGTTCAGTTTATCCCCTGAACCAGAAGTAGGATAGGACTACTCTAGACCTAGGGTTCAGTTTATCCCCTGAACCAGGAGTAGGATAGGACTACTCTAGACCAAGAGCCCAGTTTATCCCCTGAACCAGGAGTAGGATAACCGGCTGCCAACAAACCAACCAACGAACCCAGTCCAGAAGCTGACCATACATCATGTGAGGTTTCTCCCATGGAGTTGGAAACATTCTCTAAACACACAAAAGGTAATGTTATGCAAAGGAAGTATTTATAAATATTGTTTTCTTAAACTGTGTAAAAGTTGTAAAATGTAAATAACTCTGATGTTACCTTTAAATCCACCTTCTCGTGACACCAAGGACAGGTTTCCTTCTTCCCTACTATACACCAACCCCTGATACAGAACTCATGGAACTCATGGCTACAGGAGAGACGGAACGTGTTCTCAATAACCCCCTCCTCTCCTACAGGGACCAGGAGCTTGTTCCCGCACACTGCACAAGTATCAGACTCCAGGGTTCGCTCAGGAATACCTTCAACCTTGTAGTATCCTAAAACAGGAATGAAAAATTTAAAAGAGTTTAAAAATATTTACAGGGAGGTGAAACTTATTATTCCCCTTTTATCCATCATATATTTACGTATCCGAACCCGGATTATTTTCTATACAAGACAAAGAGGCAAATATGTTTATTTTACTTTTCTTACAAACTTACTTCATTATTACTTAATCTCATTTGCTGTAGATTAGCTGTATTGATTTTATTCATATGATTGTTTTCGAACCATTAAATAATAATAATAATAATTTTCATTATTTAATCCCACGTCTCAGTCACATATAGTTAAATCAAAATAGGAAGGAAAAAAGTTGGGTTTTCATTCATATTTGTGGCGGATCAGTATTTAAACTAAAAGAACACATAGGACTAGTGTTACCTATGTTTGCTGCCATCTTCTCCGAGCATATCTCGGCAAAGTCCCGCGCCATTACTCCGTAGTAGAGAGCGTAGAACATGCACATGAGTCCTGCATCCATCCAGGTCGAAGGTTTAGCTCCGAATATGAAGTTGAACCCCAAGAAGGTTGCCATCATGGTAAAGTATCCGAATATACCGGTACAGTAGCTGATCTTGTAGATCAACAGGAACCATTTGTAAACAAGGCGAGGGGTTGTTCCCTAGATAAAACATGATTAAAATATTCTACAATGTACACTTCAAAAACTCTTATGTTTGATTTACTTTTTCTGTAATTGTTTTCATTATTTACATGTTAAAATAGAAGAAGTCAAATTGAAGTTTGATAAACGGACATTCTGGACTGATTTTTTAAATAAAGATTTTTTTTCTTTCTTTATTTCAAGGATCTGAAATAAAACACAAAAGTAAATATAGGGTTATAATTATGTAAACCGTCTAAATCGACGAAAATGTGTTCTACCTCGATAGGTTTTTCTAGAGACTTCTTAGTGATGAAGGAAGTAACAACGGAGAAAATGAACCAGATCAGAGGAAACCTGTACCATTGGTTTCTTAAACACAGCCCTACAGGGATTACCCACATTCCTAAATATATATTATATATAATAAAACAAGACATTGGTATATATATATGTTGCATATAGCCGGCCAAATGGCTGGACTGATTGGGCTGAAATTTGTTGTGGACACTCAGGGGTGGCCGGGGGGTGTTATAGGCTTTAAAAAATCAAAATTTGTAAAGAACATTTTTTTCACGGGCAATGCCGGGCCCTTCAGCTAGTTATATATAAGACGAGTATTCTTCTTCTTCAAACTTTTATTGACGAGAAATAGACAGTTACGGTATTATGAATAAATGTTTTAAACATTCAAAAATATATATGGAAATGCACGAATGTTAGAATTTATGTTTCAATTTGCTTATTGCAATTTAGTCTCTATATAAAGATTTACGAGATTAAAACCAAAAATAGCCTTGTTCTTACAAATATAAGCTGAAGACTTTTAGACATATAGATACTGTAGCAATTGAAAAATACAAAAATACAGTTAAAAAAAAAAAAAATTGTGTTCTGGAACTATTATTGAATTGTACAATAATCATCTTGGCAATTTAATTTCTTTCATTGAATATTGACCGATTAATTTTATACAAAAAGAAACATAAAAGTTACTGCGAAATCTTAAATGACTTAACGCCATAATTAAGAATAGAATTAGAAGATATATCTCAAGACTATCGTCATGAATCTTGGAATATCTTGAGAAGTAAAAATTACCTGGATATGAAAATATAGTTTAAGAGAAGATCTTTGATATAAGTCTTATTGGATTAAAGACAGATCGAGACTTATAAGACTTCTTTGACTTATTAAAATTAGCTCGAAGCAGTGGGAATAGAATATTTGATAACGATTAAGAATACACCAGTGGAATGTTTCTAAATAGAATTAATCGTAATCGACGTAACTAAAATATAACGGAGTCTCCATATAGGGGTGCCCGAAATGGCAGAAATATTGGTATATTCCTAGAGAACGATTATTGGACCCCCCCCTCCTATCAATTTTGTACATTTACTTTTTTATAATTGAGGGTTAGTTTAAGACAATTTCTGGGCCGAGCG